>NC_142943.1:48359896-48369896 GCF_046866305.1 Octopus bimaculoides
TATACACACACACATATATATATTACATGTATGCATACATATATCTATGGGTATAAATAGACAGACAAGCAGACAGACAGGCAAACAGACAGACAGACAGATAGATGAATGTATATGAATGTATGTAAGTGTATGTTATTGCTTAAGATTCCGTTCCTTTCTCAAACAAACAAACAAACAAAACAAATAACATCAACAACAACATCAACAACAATATAATATTTTTCCCCTTGTCACCATTGACACACTCTGCTTTATGATAGGAGCTTTGAAAGATCTATAATAAAAGTTTATAAACGCTTGGTGTGGAAAGTGTTTGTTTCTTTTCAGCGAGGGAGTTCTCAAGGGAACAGTTTTCTTGTAAATATAGATATTTATAATTTTTTATTTTACAAACATTAATGATTTATTCATGTATAATTTTATTGTTTCTCAGGTCTTTTCATTGTTTATTTTATTTGTTTCAGTCATTGGAGTGGGGGGGGGCCATGCTGGAGCACTGCTCTGAAGGATTTTTGTTGAAAAAAAAAATCCACCCCAGAACTTATTTGTTTTTTTTTTTGTTTTTTTTAAAGTCTGGTACTTATTCTATTGATGTATTTTGCTGGACTGTGAAGTTATGAGGACGTAAACAGACCAACACCGGTTGTCAAGGCCTGATAAGTCAGGACTGACCTGGAGTTAAACAACAAGTGTAGCAGCAAAACCCTCCACCACAACAACAATGATAAAATAACATTAACTACAACAACCAGAATCAACGAGACTTAACCCTTTAGCGTTCAAATTAATATATCAAAAGTAATCCTTATTCATTTACATTTTTAAAAATTAATCCGGTATTATCTTGTAGCTTCAAGATTTGAAAGATGTAATTGTTTATTTTTAGAATGACATTGTAGGGTAGGTGTGAGATGCTGGTTCTGGCCAGTTTGAGCATAAAATGAGTAGAACATTTGGACCGGATGTAGCCGGTTTAAACACTGAAGGGTTAATGCTCATTATACACTTACAATTTACCAAACAACAACAACAACAACAACACCCTTACAATTTTCTTGATTTACTCGTTATCTGAAGTAAAAGATTGTTACCTGAATCAATAACTTTGGCAGCAAGACAGAATTGGGAAGCGCAATTAGTGGGTTTTCTCAATCCTGTTTGACCAAAGAATGGATGAAATTCACAATGACGATCAGTGCCAACTCCACTGCACAAGTGGCATTGAAGTGCACCAATTCCTGCAAAAAAAAAAAAAAGAAAGAAATGAAGAATTAACTGAAAATACCATGTATATTGAATAATACATTTAAGACAGTCATAGTGTTAATTGGTAAGATTAGTGAATGCTATATTATAAAAGGACATTTGATTGCAGAATCTTAATTGCTTAGTGAGTTTTTTTCAATGATTGTTGTTGTAAATTGTTAATGTATGTAGTCAAGTGGTTACGGTATTAGGATCATGATAATAAAATTGTGGGTTCAATTCTTGGGCTGGTTAGATTGTAAATGGAGCATTACTTAAGAAAGGCACTTAATTCCATCTTGCTTCAGTCTACTCAGCTGTAATGAGTACTAGTCAAATGAACAGTAGTCAAGTGCTGGTGCTACCCTCTATCACATCCTGTGTCACATCCTGTGTCACATCCTGTGTCACATCCTGTGTCACATCCTGGATGCCTCTTCTGGGTCAAGAATAGGTGGTCTGAAGGAGTGTCTGCACGTGCTCATGGCTACATAGGCATTTGTAGCAGCTCTGTGATATTGGCTGACATGCAAATATACATTTCTCTATTTCAAAGTTGGCTCAGTCGACTTTGTGTGGTTACACCTTTTGTGTTACACCTTTTCCCAGAAACCTTTCTTTGTGAGTCTGTTCTTGCCATCTCATCCAATCGATGCTTTGGTCACATCTATTCATAAACATTAAGATCTTTTTGATAGAAAAACTATGTGACTTGCCATGTTTCACATATGGACAGCAGAACAGTTTTCAGCTTCATGTTAAAGATCCTTAATTCTGTGTTTGTTGACATGGTCTGTAATCTCCTGAACGCCGTTGTAACCTTCTCAATCCTTGTCTTTATGTCCTGATCTGCTCTGCCCTTCTTATTGATAAAACCTCCCAGGTATGTGAAATAGCAAATCAAATTTGCTTGTGAGGGATGGTTGTGGTGATGGTCTTGTACACAGCAAAAAATAAGTACTGCAGTTGATTTGTTCAATGGTGCTCCAGAATGACCAAAGTCTAATGACTGAAACAAGTCAAAGACAAAAGCTAAAAGATAAGTACATATATATGCATGTACGTGTGTGTGTGTTCACATCTATGTATGTATATATGTGGGTATACATAGGTCACTTTGGTCATTAACCTACCATTTACTTTGTCTTATCCTTTCATTTATCCCCCCACCTATATATATATATATATATACATATATATATGCATATATATATATATATATAGATACACACACACACACACATATATATGCATCTACATATATATATGCATATATATATCCAGTTTCTACAGCTGGATGCCCTTCCTAACGCCAACCACTCAGAGAGTGTAGTGGGTGCTTTTACGTGTCACCCGCACGAAAACGGCCACGCTCGAAATGGTGTCTTTTATGTGCCACCCGCACAAGCCAGTCCAGGGGCACTGGCAACGATCTCGCTCGAAAATCCTACAGGAGCCAGTCAGGCGGTACTGGCAACGGCCACGCTCAAAATGGTGCATCTCATGTGCCACCCGCACAAGAACCAGTCCAGGGGCACTGGCAACGATCTTACTTGGCTTGCCGGGTCTTCTCACGCACAGCCCATTTCCAAAGGTCTCGGTCCGTAGTCATCGCCTCGGTGAGGCCCAATGTACGAAGGTCTTGCCTCACCACCTCAGCCCAGGTCTTCCTGGGCCTACCTCTTCCACGGGTTCCCTCAACTGTTAGGGTGTGGCACTTTTTCACGCAGCTATCCTCCTCCATTCTCACCACATGTCCATACCAGCGCAATCGTCTCTCTTGCACGCCACAACTGATGCTTCTAATGTTCAGCTTTTCTCTCAAGATACTTACACTCTGACGGGTATTCACATTGACATTACACATCCAACGGAGCATACTGGCTTCATTCCTTGCGAGCTTACGTATGTCCTCAGCAGTTACAGCCCATGTTTCACTGCCATGTAGCATGGTTGTTCGTACGCATGCGTCATACAGTCTGCCTTTTACTCTGAGTGAGAGTCCCTTTGTCGCCAGCAGGGGTAAGAGCTCTCTAAACTTTGCCCAGGCTATTCTTATTCTAGCAGCTACACTTTCAGCGCACCCACCCCCACTACTAACTTGGTCGCCCAGATAGCGGAAGCTATCGACTACCTCTAGTTTTTCACCCTGGAATGAGATAGAAGTTGTTTCCTGTTTGTTTGCAGTCTTTATTGCACCTGAACATCTGCCACAAACAAAAACTAACTTGCTAGTTAACCTGCCTTTGATGTTGCTGCACCTCTTAATATATCTATATATGTATATGTATATATATATATATATATATATATATATATATATATATATATATATATATATATATATATACACACATATATATATATATGTGTATGTATGTATGTGCGTATGTTTTACCTAAGGTAATAAATCCCAAAATCCACATCAGGAGATTTGTCTGTTCTTTGAATATTCTCTGGTTTTATTGTTGTTTTTATGTCCATTTTTGTTTTTCTTCTATAGCAAGTGACTAATCTCTTCTCTTTGATAATTGGATTAAAAGCCTTTGGTGGTAATAATTTCTTGGCTCTCTGCTTGTTGATGTAACTAAACTATTGGAATGACAAACTTTTGCCTTTGTTTTTAGACCTTTTTAGTCTTGTTCTATAATATAGTTGGGTTTTTTTTTTTGCTTTTAATCATGAAAAGCATTAAGAAAAAAAGAAATTCTTGTTTTTGTTCTGTTTGAAGTTTGAAGTTTTAAGTATTTACAAATAATTTTCTGTTGTTGGCTAGTTTTGAAGGCTTTTAAGCATTTGATGTTAAAAAAAAAAAACTGATAAAATTACACTCACGTAAAAATAACAATAAAAATAAAAATGAAACAAAGAAAAGCAAAGCAAAATTTCCCATGATCCTCAGTGGCTCACACATAAAGCCAATGGTTAGTTTCTAGAATTTTAATGATCCAAATTAAACAAACCAGTGCAGGAACCTCTATATGGTTGCTTGACCTGCAAGAAATAGCAACCAGATATCTCTTAAATTACATCCTACCACATTAAAAATACACACATTGTATAATGTAGACCTCGTTACAATAGATTTGCCTTACTTTATATCCTAGCACTACATTATCTAATGTATTCTTCCCTTATTTTCAAGGTAGTAGTATATCAGTTGAGGGAAATTTAGCTGCTATTTCTAGCAAGTCAAAAATACAATCTAGAGCAGGGGTTCTCAACTGTTTTTTTTTTTATCTATGGACCCCTATTTTATTCTGATCGACACTCCCATAGCCATTTGATGTCTAAAAACTAGTTTTATAGACACTTCTTTAAAAAATTCCTTTTTTTTTTCACACATTGACTTGTGAAGGTTGAACCCTATAAAATGTTCAACAAGAAACCTAACTCTTTCTTGCAATACATAGCAATACAAACGTGTGAAGCAAAATTTTTTCAGGGGCCCTTAAAATACTATTGTAAATCTCTAATTTACTATTTTGTTGTGTGGGTCCCGCAAAAATCTTATATGAACCTTCAGGGGGTGGGCATACATACCCCAGTCAAGAACCACTGATCTAGAGTCTCCCAGCATGCTGGTGGTGGCACAGTTTGGGATGGCAGTTGAATTTTGTTATTGTTGCTGTTGTTGCTGTTGTTGCTGTTCCCCAAACATTAACACTCACACAACCAGCGTTAACCCTTGGATAGTTGCTGAATATGTGGGTAGCACATAAATATCCAGCACTTTCTGGACAGTCTGCATTCAAGTAATGTTGAGAAGTATACACTATAGACAGACATACAGTGATTTGCAGTGTGACAAAGTGTACAATATACTCTTTTCTACTCTAGGCACTAGGTCTGAAACTTTGGGGGAGGGGGGCCAGTCAATTAGATTGACCTCCAGTATGCAACTGGTACTTAATTTATCAACTCCCGAAAGGATGAAAGGCAAAGTCAACCTTGGCAGAATTTGAACTCAGAATTTGAACTTAAGGTGGCGAGCTGGCAGAAACGTTTAATCCCAGTACAGTCTACCATAATGCTGGGTCAATCAAAGCCTTACAATTGGAATTCAGTAACTGTGTTATAGACTCTTGAAGGAACTTCCTTTGCATAATAACTTAATTTGTCACAGAGTTCAACACCTTTAGGTGCTTTTAATAAAGTCCATTCAATTAAAAACATTCATGCTAGCTCTCTGGACTGAGAATATCTTCCTTATACTAGACTTGGAGGCTCCAAAGATAGGAAAGCTTCAATGTGATGTATTCTAGTATCATTTCCAGGATCAGAGTTAATCTTTCATAGAGTAGACATCTTTAAAATCTCAGAACTAAACTCTGGGATTTATGAGTGAATCACACAGGCTCATGGGAAAATTTTTGTTTTATATTAATTTTGGGGTTTTTTTTTTGTGGAATTCTTTTTTTCTATGGCATTTCCCATCAAATAGAAAAGCTTTGAAAATTAGTCAACAACTTTAGAAAGAAAATAATATACATTTGTAAATATTTAAAACAAAAGACTATATTTTGTCTCAATGTTTTTATAACGAGAAAAAAAGAAAGAAAAGAAAGATCATATACAAAACAAGATTAAAAAAGTCTAAAAAGGACAGAAGCTTGTCATTCCAATAGTCTGGTTACCTCTAATGACAAGAGAATGGAGGAAATATTGCCACCAGAAGGCTTTTAATCCAGTTATCAAAGAGAATAGATTAGTCAGTCTATGGGAAAAAAGTATACATAAAAAAAGTAGAACAAATTTGCAGACTTCAAATCTTCTGATGTGGATTTTTGGATTTATAAGCATTGGTGTGTGTGTATGTATGTATGTGTGTGTGTGTATGTATGTGTGTGTGTGTATATATATGTGTGAGTGTGTGTGCGTGTATGTATGTGTGTGTGTGTGTGCATGTACATGTATATATATTATATATATATATATATATATATATATATATATATATATATATGTATTCACACACACATACATATGCAAACATATATGCAATGTGTGTATATATATATATGTATGCATACATGCACATATAGGTGTGCATGTGTATATATATATATATATATATATATATATATATATATATATATATATATATATATATATATATATATACATATATACACACACACATATATACATACATATATGTATATATTTACACACACACACACACACACACACATATATTCAGGTATGTATAAACACATGCGCATGAATGTAGGTACAGGTATGCTGTTAAACGGTAGCTTTCAGGTGCATTTTAGATGTGAGCATGTATTTATGAGTATGTGCGTTGCAGCAGTAGACATGATAAAAAAATTTATGTGCATTTGAGTGAGTGCATATGTATGCAATGTAGAATGTGTGTCTATATCTGTGTGTGTGTGTGTGTGTGTGTTGGTATGCATCTGTTGGTATACATATGTATGTGTATGTGTATGTGCATGTATATATGTTCGCAATGGTGCAAAGAAGCAAGTGTCTCACTTTGAATCAAAGAATATCTGGGTAAACTAATCGTTTTTAATCTTGTTAAATAATCTACTGAAATAGTTCTGTTCATTCTGAGGACATTTATACCTCTGAGAAAATGTGAGGTTGTCAAGTTTGACAATCTTACTTGCATGTTGATGTTTGTGTACATGTGTGTACGTGTGTGTACATGTGTGTGTGTGTGTGTGTGTGTGTGTGTGTGTGTGTGTGTGTGTGTGTATCCAGTCTTACTTTAGTGGAATTATGGTGGTGTCACTACAATGTCCAGTTCTTGTAGCAGTGTACTGACCCAGAGAGTTATACATGTAATGCACAAGCTGCAGGTAGGGCCTTTCATGCTGGACAAATCAAAGGCTAGTGTCCAAGCTAACATGGATCACTCCTTCCCAGAGGTAAAGGCAGGTTCGTGTTGGGTTAACACCTCTATCTAGAAGAAAGCTAAATCACTGAAGCATTTATATAATGTCAAAACCAAGAGGACCTGGGAGGGGGGGTGGCCTTTCCTTCAGGAAATTATATGCCTGAAGCATGAGTAGAGATAAAACCCACAAAAGAGGTGGAAGACAGATAGAAAAATAAAGGAACCAACTGGACAGAAGCAGAAGAGATATTACAGAGTTGAAAGCAGCGGAGAAAACTTATCAATGTCTTATGCTTCATAAGGAGCTGCATTTCCCCAAGTGGAGAGAGAGAGAGAGAGAGAGGGAGAGAGAGAGAGAGAGAGAGAGAGAGAGAGAGAGAGAGAGAGAGAGAGAGAGAGAGAGAGAGAGAGAGAGAGAGTGTGTGTGGAGGGTTCATTTTGCCTTAGTAAAATGTTGGAAGTTCCATTTTTCCATTGTGAATTGATTGTTGTCCATTTTGCTTTGGTGAAGTAATAGGGGCTAGGTTTTAATTTAGTGAAGAAAATGGGTGGTCCCTTTTGCCATAGGAAAGTGATGGAAGTTCCATTTTCCCTCTAGGTGAATAGAGATTGGGAAGGATGTTCATTTTGCCTCAACAAATTCTGTCCGATCCATGCAAGTATGGAAAAGTGGGCATTAAATGGTTATGATGAAGATGATGATGATGACAATGATGACAATGATGACTATCATCATCATCATCATCATCATCATCATCATCACAACAGTCACTCAGTAATTTGCTGTGCCTATAATTCTTCTTCCATCTCTTTTAAAAATATGATGTTAACAGAAATGTTAAAATGAGCAAATTTTTAACACTTCTGTTCATACTGGATATAAAAAATTAGAGAGTAACAAGGAACTTATCCAAATTTTAGGAAATAAAAGAGTTTAACCCTTTTGTTACTAACCCGGCTGAAACCAGCTCTGGCTCTGTAGTACAAATGTCTGGTTTTCATAAGTTTTGAATTAAAATCTTCCACCAAACCTTAGTCACAATTTATGTTCCTAACACTAGCTCAATGTTAACTAAGCTATTTTATTAAATTCTTTGTTATATTTAAAATAATTGAAAGTAACACAGAACATCTCGAAATAAATACAGTAATGAAAGGGTTAATGCTTAATTCAGGCATTTTCCACCCCTGTGCCATATACCACAGAGGTCTGCAGGTGTGCTGCTAGATTTTAAGTTTCAATGTAACCAAAATCCTTTGAAAATCCAAATACATAAAATACTCATATGTCTTTAATATACTGTGCTGATGCACAAGCATTTCTTTGCAGCAAAGTGCAGTACATGTCTCTGTCCCAGTTTTGAAATAATTTTACGACTTTATAATATAAAACTTTTTATGCCACATAAAGCTTTTATCAATTAATTCAGTGTGATGGGGATTAAAAATGTTTGAAAATTGCTGGTTAATATGTTTGAAGAGAGTTTATTATTGTCTTAACGTCTACTTTTCTATGCTTGCATGGGTTAGATAGAGTATAGGAATTTTTTAGAAAATTCTAGATAAATCAGACTGTGTGGCCTTCATGCCATAATGGATGTGAGTGATCTTATGCTACTAAAATCAAGATGAGACGGAATTTACACTTTTGCAAAATTTATCATATATACTCGTGTATATGCTACATCCAGTGCCAGAATTACCATTGTGCTCAGGTTGGCTTAAGTACAGGGCTCTATTGATCAGGTGTGGGGAGTATCTTCCTGCCCTCAAAATTTGACTAAGACTTGTCTTTAAAAATAATGATTGATTTGGTAAGATTTGACTGATCTGGTAAAACTAATTGATTTGGTATAAATAATGATTGATCTGGTAAAACTACTCTTAAATTTCCTGAGCATGTATGTCTGACTGTCCAAGTAAGGGCCCTCATAACTTAACTAGCACAGGGTCTCATTTGCCCTAAATCCAGCACTGACTGCATCCCTAATTTAGTGTTAAGTCTTGGTACCAAATTCTTTCCCACCATAGTTTTAGCTTTGCTACATGTATAAACAACCGTAGGCTTTTCAATTAAAATCCAGTACAAAATACATGAGTAAATACAGTGAGTTTACTCTGCAGAAGAAGAGGCTGAGAATTCTAAATTTTATTGAATTATTACGTGCAGGATCTTCTTCTGTTGAAGGAACGCAGTGTGATTGCATCATTAGTGCAGCAGGACTGCAACCTGATTGCAGCTTGGTGTCACATGACTGCTGCATGCTAGTAGTATGCCTGTAGCGTGACAGTAGTACAACTTGCAACATGGCTTCAGTACAACTGCTGCACACCTTGCAACGTAACTGCAGGATGACTGCAGTATGGATATCTGCACAATCTAACAGCAGAAGACATTAAAATATCTCGTTTACAATTTCTTAAATTTGGAGGGACAATTTCAGTCAGTGAGTCAACAACCAACAAATCATCACCACCACTACCATCATCATCATCGTCATCATCATCATCTGTAGCAGTAGTGTTGGAGATACCATTGTCATTATCATCATCATTGTCATTATCATCATCATTGTCATCATCAGCTGTTGTCTCCACTATTAAGACAATAAGGAGATAAGTAATCTGTAGATCTGTCATCAACTGGGATTGCATGTTTTCTCTCACTCCATTAACCTGATCATCTATATAAATCAAACTTTCACTATTTCCTTTTATTAATGTTAATTAATAATTGCACTTAACTTTGAACGATTTAATTATTGCCTAGAGAGAGAGAGAGAGAGAGAAGAGAGGAGTAGTTATTCATATTAAATTTGAATGTACCATATTTCAAAGAGGGACACATTTCCTGATTCTGCCATGTCCAGTATTCCCATAAACCTT
>NC_142943.1:48374896-48379896 GCF_046866305.1 Octopus bimaculoides
GAACAGTAACATACTAACACATACACACTACACATATGTATGCACGCACACACACACACACAAACACACACTTACACAGAAGATAAAACAAGATCCAAGGACACTGGTGGTAGTCTGCAAGACTTGTATTACTTAGATGAAGTGACAAAAATGATGACAGCAGTGAATGACAGGAGAAAAACAAATGAAAGGTCACAGAGTCTTGCATCTTTTATATTTGGGTGACTGGCTGCAACTGATGGGAAACACAAGACAGTGTGAGCTTGCATACATACACAAGAAGTTGTAGGAGAGAACAAACATGTGAGACAGTTATGTGATGATCGATGATGTAACACTTGTCCATATGTTAACAACTCTACAACTATCATGGGTCCCAAGTCACAGTACCACATTGTCAAGAGAACTCACAGAAAACAAGCACAGACATACAGATACACTTACACAAATACATATCATCATCGCCACCATCATCATCAACAACATTTAATGTCAGTCTTCCATGCAGGCATAGGTTGGATGGTTTGACAGGATCTGGTAAGCCAGAGAGGAGCACCAGGCTCCATTTGTCTGCTTTAGCAAGTTTTCTATGGCCAGATGCCCTTCATAACACCATCCACTTTACAGAGTGTACTGGGTGCTCTTTATATGGCACCTGCACTGTTGAATTTTATGTGGCACCAACACCAGTGAGGTGGCCAGGTAACTTGTATGACAAAGAGAGAGAATGGAAAACCTGAATGATGATGGGTACAAGTAGCTTGAGATCCCTGGAGTTGGACAATATCTTGCACAGAGAAATGAAAGACAAAAAGTCATCACTGCATATTTCAAGCACCTCAAACTTCTCTTGAAATCAAAACTCAACTCAAGGAACCTTGTGACTGCCATCAACATATGGGCTGTTGCTGTAGTCCGCTATAGTGCACCCATCCTGAAATGGACACAAGCGGAGATTAACCAACTTGATTGCACTACCTGAAAGACAATGCATGGTTCCCTCCACCCTAAGGTGAATGTACACAAGCTCTACATGAAGAGGGGTAATGATAATAGTAATAATAATAATAATAACAACAACAACAACAACAACAATGATAATAATAATAAGTTATAATAATAATGATAATAATAATACTTTCTACCATAGGCACAAGGCCAGCAATTTTAAGAGATGTAAGTCAATTACATCAATCACAGAGCTTATATGGTACTTATATTATTGACCCCAAAAGGATGCAGAGACACCAACACTACTTATCAAATGATGTTGGGGACAAACACAAACAGAAAGACACACACATATACATACACACATACACACACACACACATGCATACACATACACACATGATGGGCATTTTCAGTTTCTTTCCTGTAAATACACCCACAAGGCTTTGGTTAGCTCAAGGACAGTAGAAGACACTTGCCCAAGGTGGCAGGCAGTGGGACTGAACCTGGAATTATGTGGTTGGGAAGCAAGTTTCTTACCACACACACACGTGCATGTAAATATTTATTCTACAAATACAGGAACTATCAAATAAATATAATTTATCTTCTCATAATTTCAATGCGTTTGACACATCTGTAACAAAATAACAAAATAAATATATAAATAAAAATTAAAAAAATAAGGGAAATAAATGATATTTATCTGACATTCTGCAATTGTTGAACACTAACAAAAAAATATTTGGTTAACAAATGAATATGTTGACTGAGAAACTGCATAGCAAATAATATGCATACATACACACGTACATACATTCGTACATACATACATACATACAAACATACATACATACATATGTGTGTACATATATATACATACAAACATGTATGTATACGTACATATATACTATATTATATTATTATATTGCATTATATGTAAGTGTGTGTGTATATATAAATATATATATATATATGTATATATATTTGTTTATATATATATATATATATATATATACATACACATACATATATATATATACATTTATATATATACATACATATACATATACATATGCATATATATACATACATACATACATATATATATATATATATATATATATATATATATATATATATATACACACGTACATACATATATATATGTATATATATATATATATATATATATATATATATATATATATATATATGCATATATATATATATATACATACATATTTATGTATGTGTGTGTATATATATATATGTGGGACACACACACACACATACGATTTATATTTTGCCTAATCATAGATATTCAATCATTTATGAAAATGTAAAGTATTTCTTACCTGTTATTATCATTGACACAGACAGCAATGCTAACCACATATGATTCATAATATATATATATATATTTGTATATATACACAAAGATATATATATATATCAAATGAAAAACAAGCTCTAAATTAAAACAATATGTAACTGGAAGCCAACAATTCGTTCTATAGGTTTCAATATATGTGGTCAAGAAGTGGAAAATTTGCTGCAAGTTCAAACTACAATAACATACAAAATGGCAAGCTTCATTTGAAATATTTTCTATTTGCCTATCAAAGGTAGAAAGGGACAAATATATTTTCGTTTTTTTCCTGTCTTTGGCTCCTTCAACCAAAACTCAGTAATCCCCTTTTCAATATTGACTCTTCATAATCCCTGTTTGCTTGGTTCCCCTGGCACAAGGTCCTTTTTTTAATATACGTTCCACCCCACAAACCCTATTTTGTTCTTGGATTATCTTATTCTTTTTATTTTCTTATTGTTGCTGTTGGTGTTGTTTTTTTTTTATATATATAACTTGTCTTTTAAAGAAATTTTGGTTGTGATTTTTATGAAAGTAGTTTTTGTTTTTTGCTTCTCCTTTTTTGCTTTAGGAAGCAAATAGAGAATCCTGTTTAACTATTTACATTCTTCTCTTTGTCCTTGGAACTGTATGTTTAGACTTTATAGCCATTAGGAACTGACAAAGGTGAAGTTTGTGGGAGATGAAGGTTATAAGAGGAAATCTATGATAAATACCATTTCAAAAAAATTTACAACACAAACAAAAAACAGCAAGTAAAAACAAAAACTAAGTTTACAAAAAACAGGTCAAGGTTATTATAGATTAAAGACAAATCAAAGTTGCTTTATTGCAAATTTAAGCTACCTTGGTTTCAATTAATTTTGAAAATAATGAAGAATTTAGTTGGATAACCTTGGCTGGAGTTTAGAACATAAATTAACATGGAATTTTGATGGAAGGTTTTAATTGAAACTATTGGGTTGTCTGGAAAGTTTGTGCCGATTTGTAGTAGCTTACCTTTCGACTTATTTGCCATGAAACCACCTCAGTTCTGGGAAGAGAGTATTTTCAAGTTAAAGGAAAGATGGAGACGCATTGTGCAACAAAATGCTTCGTATTTGGTTGATTAAAAATGTAATGGCAAGTATTTATTGACCTTTTTCTTTCCTTTAAAAGTCGGCACGAACTTTCTGAAGGTTTGAATCATAGAACCTGGGTTGGTCTTAGGTTAGTTTCAAAAGGGTTAAAAGCATTCCATTATTGACCATCCTGTCAGTTTTTATTTAGGTATAGTGTATCTATGATAAACTATCTAATGTGCCTTCCTAAAAAAAAAAAAAAAAAAGATTGAAGGGCATGACATGGTGTAGGGGCAGATTTAGCCACTATTTCTGGTATATCAGATGACTTGTAAAGGTTCCTGTGTTGGCTCAATCGTTTATACAATTGCTGGAATTTCTGCAGAGTTGGAATCTTTTTAATATTTCCAATGTTAGTTTAATTTCTTAATTTAGTTGTTTGAATAAGGATCATTGTTTTCCTACAATTACATATAAAACACTTGGATCAATATTCTAGCTCCCAGATAACACCCCCCACTCCACCTCTCTTCTGTCCCTTATCAACATGATTATCTATAAATCTAGGAAACGAAGACCTTGTAATTTAAAAAAAAAAAAATTTTTTTGCTTCGTTTTGCTTTCTTTTTCTTTTTTTCTTTTTTAAAACAATATAAACCCACTTGTGTATCAGGCTTCTTTTGATCTCAGTAAATATCTAGGTTTGATGCATTTTATTCTTGGTTTGTTTGGAATTCCACTTCAATTAATCATTACAATGAACTATAACAGAATTTATTCAATTTATTTAATTCAACATCATCATCATCATCACCATCATCATCATCATCATCATCATCACCACCACCACCACCACCACCATCACCATCACCATCATCATCATCATCATCATCATCTTCGTCGCTGTCGTCGTCATCATTGTCATCATCATCATCATTGTTCATTGTTCATTGTCATTGTTATCATGCTCCACCTCTTCTTCTTCTTCTTCTTCTTCTTCTTCTTCTTCTTCCTCTTCCTGATCATCATCATCCCTCCAATACTCAAATATATTTATGGCTTCGTGCCAATGTAAAAAGAAGGAAAAAAAAAATCATTGTTAGTCGCCATATTAGAATCACTATAGCTTTCAATAGGAAGAGTTTATCCACTACAGAGACCTAAACCTGAAAACATAATATTTAGAGAGGTATCTCTAAAGAATTCTATTTTTCTGCACAAATAAATGTATGATCTGGCCACATTTTGTTAGAATTTCCTTTCATCACGACAATATCAAATATGATGAAGGCTACGCTAATTCACTAAAGAGTTCAGAACAAGGCTGTATCATTGCAGAGTTGTCTCCCATACTTGTCAAATATATAATACTATTAGTAATAGTCTGATACAGATTTTCTTTAAACACATATTTTTTCATGTTTCATCTATACTTTGGTCCAATGGTAGAACATCAGTTATGTTTTCAGAAGATGTGTGTTCATGTCGCATGAGTAGCCTTCAACTTTTTCGGTCCAAGGGAGGTTGTTTTTTGCTATTAGGAAGGACATCCAGCTATAGAGACTATACCAAAGCTGGCACTGGAACTCAGCACAGATCCCATCAAACCATCTGAC
>NC_142943.1:48384896-48387396 GCF_046866305.1 Octopus bimaculoides
GCTCATGGCTAGGTGTGGTCATAAATATTGTGTGTGTCTGTACACATCTTTATTTTCCCCTGATTCTTGGCTTATAATTAATATATAGATAGATCTGTAGAGCAACTGGTCTAAGTATTTGGAGTGAGTTTATGTGTAATAATCCATTTCATGCAACTTACATAATATTGCATACATAACATTCTGTAAATCTTACTTAATGTGTATATATTCTATCACAAGCAGCAAAACTGCTGTATTCCATAAGTAAAATGCCCTGAGCAGTCTTTATATAAACCATCTAATAAATAAATAATTAACTACATGAATGAATATTAAACTGATTCTATGTAATCTTTGTTTTTTTAATGTTGAAAATTGATATAAATATACACATTTTATCTATTTTGGTTATGATATCATTTATGATAATCTTAAATTTTATCTTTATACAACATAACAATATTGTTTATAAACAATCACCCATAGTACCCCATGATAAAATTTCCTCTGTATCAACATCATAAGTTTTATTAGCATCTTGTCCCTTTTACTGGTAATTAACATCATGATTTAGGGTCTCCCCCTATCCAGACTCCTTTATAGACAGTTACTTTATACCCAATTTACTACTCCTAATATCTTGACAATAGAAGAGATACATGGCTACTCTGCATTATATGAAGGTGGATGGGAGTTGCTGGAAAAAGAGATATTCACCATCTTGTATTTTGAGGCCATGTCCTGATGAGGTGTTAGGACTTAGCTCCAATGTTCATGATGATGAATAAAAGAGAGAGTGGGGACAGAAGATCGGGAAGAGGAAATGGAGGAAGTTTCCAAGGCTGCAGGAGAAGAGCAAGAGTTGGTTAGAGATGGGGACAGAGGCGATGGTGGTGGAGGGGCTGATGTACTGGCTATACTACCTCTCACTGCAACCCCTTCACTCTCTACTCTAACATCATTCAGTCAAGGGGTCTTTTTAGCCTTATGAGTTACGTGGGGACTTCACAAGAGCTGGTACATGAAAAAAGTGCCTGATACATGAAAAAAGTACCTGGTACATGAAAAAAGTACCTGATACACAGTGGAAAGTGGTTGGCATTAGGAAGAACATCCAGCCATAGAAATTATGCCAAAAGCAGAAATTATCGAACTGTCCAACAGTGTGCCAGCTTAGAAGATGGCCATCAGATGATAATGATGATGATGACGAATGTGTGAGTGTGTGTGTGTGTGTGTGTGTGAGTGTGTGTGTGTGTGAGTGTGTGTGTGTGTCTGTATGCATATATACATATATTTCTTTGTTTATATGTGTATGTGTGTGTATGTTATGTGTGTATATATGTATGTATGTATGTGTGTGTGTATGTTTGTACATGCAAACACACACACACACACACACACACACACACACACACGTGTCCACTAAAAAAATCCTAGGCATTCAAACAGTTGACTGTAAAATCTATATATATGTGTGTGACTCACTTAAAGGAAATTATTACATTCTGTAAATTGGCTTCCAAAGGCCAGAGAAAGAGACAGAGAAAAAGAGAGAGAGAGAGAGAGAGAGAGAGAGAGAGAGAGAGGAAGAAAAGAGAGAGAGAGAAGAGAGAGAGAGAGAGAGAGAGAGAGAGAGAGAGAGAGAGAGAGAGAGAGAGAAAGAGAGATAATGTCACAAGTCCTACCATTAAAAATTGGAAAATTATTACTTTACAGTTTTCTATTTTTATATTATAGATTGTGTTTGGTTTTGCCTTTTTGTTTGTTTTTTATGTTTTCTCTCTCTCTCTCTTGCTTCGGCACAATGATAAAATAATGTTAGAAAACAACCGCTGTTGTCCTTTCTCAAATCTCTGAATCAATGGGCAAAGTATTGATTAGGCCGAGTCGGTGGGTTAATCACCTATTTATGAAGTCTTTGCTGACAATTTAACTTGGCGCAATTTGTGTCTGATTTTTCTGATTTTTAACTGAATGCTGAAAATCAAATCCAATAGTTTTCTAAAACTAACGACTATTGAAAAACAGCAAATAAATAAAAATAACAATGAAAATAAAAATACAAAATATATATATAAATATATGATTTTTTTTCTTCTTCCAATTAGAATTTTCCGTCTTTCTCTTCTTTGGTCCATTTTTGTTTCGATTTTTTAAAACTTAAATCTTTATTGTTTGTTTGTTTGTTTGTTTGTTTATTCTAAGTCTATCATAATTCTTTTGTATGTATATATGTGTGTGTATGTGTGTGTGTGTGTGTGAGAGAGAGAGAGAGAGAGAGAGAGAGAGAGAGAGAGAGAGAGTGGGGGAGGTAAAAGGAGGAGAGTGACTGTTGAGAAAGAGAGAGATGAGGTGTATATTTTGAGGATATTTCCTTCGTTTAATTGAAATTGAATTCCATTCAGATACATACTAATACACACACACATGCAAACACACACATACACACACACACACACATACACACACATGTGCAGACACACATGCATGCATATACCCACACACACATTTACTA
>NC_142943.1:48394896-48412396 GCF_046866305.1 Octopus bimaculoides
TTACTTTATTGAATTTGACTACATTGATTTGATACAAATTCAATAATAATATATCCACATACTTCTACCTACCTACCTAACCACCAGCCTACATACATTCATACATACATACACAATACATACATACATATGTACATACATATACATACACACATGCACTCATATATATATTTATACATACATAAATACATATATACATACATATCTGCTCATATACATATATATATATATATATATATATATATATATATACATGTATATATACATATATATATACATGCGTACATATATGTATATATATATACACACACACACACACATATATTGATATATTTACATATATATATATACATACATAAATATACATACATACATATATATATATGCACACATCCAAGTACATGCATATACATATATATATATGTACATACATGTATATATATATATATGTATATATATATAGGTACATGTATGTATTTGTATGTGTGTGTGTGTATATATATGTATGTCTGTATGCATGTATGTATATTTATGTATATACATATATACATGCAGCTTATCTCAGTCACCTATACACCTTTCGATTTGACTCCATGTCATTATTAATAATGAAATATTACATATTAAAATACAATCATTCATCCAATATGTATACCTGGCAAACATTCATCTTTAATGTTACAGCAGCGACAAAACAAACATACATATGCATGTATGAGTGTGTATGTGTGTGACAGTGTGCCTCCAGTAGATATATGCACATATAAATATATGTGCATGTATATATGCATTCATATACCCACACATACACATAACCGGTGAGTGTGTTAGATATTAAGGCAGTATGACTCACCCCAGACACAACAAAATTTGTTTCAACACACAAATTCACATTAAGAATCATGCAAACCATGCAAAAATGAAGTATATATATATATATATATATATATATCATAAGGTTTTTAAACTTTTAAATATATATATATATATATATATATATATATATATATATATATATATATATATACATGTATATATATATGCATATTACACACACACACACACACAAACACACACACACACACACACACACACACACATATATATACATATGTATGTATTTATATATATATATATATATATATATATATATATATATATATATATATATATACATATATATTGTTGCATTTCAGGATGGTCATTTTTGGGGGGCCAAATAAACACATGCATTATAAATTTGTTCTTCACTTGTTTATTACTGTTCTTATTGTGACTCATTTCCATTGTCTGGAAATCTTTTGTCACTCATCTGTGACCTCTTCAGCGACACTTTTCATCTTCATGTGTGCTCTCGCTCCACTAATTTCACATCAAGAGTCTTGCAACAGAAATTCATAAACGTATGTGTATATGTACATATAATATATACATATAATCATCATCCTCATCATCATTATCGTTTAAATGTCTGCTTTCCATGCTGGCATGGTTTGGACGGTTTGACTGAGGTCTGGCAAGCCAGTAGGCTGCACCCGGCTCCAATCAGATCTGGCAATTACATCAACTGTTGTACTTCACTGGTGCTTTATTTCATTGACCCTGAAAGGATGAAGTTTGATCTCAAAGTATAAAATTTGAACTCAAGTAAAGATCACAAAGCGTGTGGAGGTGCATGGTTTAGTGGTTAGGGTGTTGGACTTAGGATCGTAAGATTGTGGTTTCAATTCCTGATTGGGCAAGGTAATGTATTTTTGTGCCAAACACTTTATTTCATATTGCTACTGTTCACTCAAATGGTGAAAATGAGTAATCCTGCAACCGAATGGCATCCTGTCCAGAGGAAGAATATCTATGTCAGAGAAATCGTGAAACTGGCCCTATGCTCTCTACAGAGTAGTGTTGACTAGCCATTTTGTTCTATGCTCTACTATTTCTGCCAAACCAGATAATATTAATAATTCTTTCAAATTTTGGGCTCAGGGCCAACAGTTTTTAGTGGAGGATGAATTCTATCAACACCAGTACTCAACTGTTATTTTATCAACACTGAAACGATGAAAGGCAAAGTCAACTTCAGCGGAATTTGAACTCAGAATGTAAAGACGGATGAAATGCCATGAAGCATTTCGTCTGGTGTGCTAATGATTCTGCCAGCCCACTGCAACTCCGAATAATATTCTTTTCTACTCTAGGCACAAGGCTCAAAATGTTTGAGAAGCGGGGTGGGTGGGTGGGAGGGGGGCAGTCAATTAGATCAACCTCCAGTACTTAATTTATTGACCCCGAAAGGATAAAAGGCAAAGTCGACCTCAGTGGAATTTGAACTCAGAACATAAAGACCGACGAAATACCGCTAAGCATTTCACCCGGCGTGCTAACGTTTCTGCCAGCTCACTCACTGCCTTCCTCTAAATAATGTTCATGATAATGAGATTATAACACCAACTATTTCAGTCAGCAATTCAGTATGGTTTATTTATTACTAGCGCTATGCTATGGTCAGTAAGTTTAATGTCAACTAAATTTCTGTTGGATAACAAGAAAGCCAATGCACTTCAAAGCTGGTTGCAGAGTTGTAGCAGAGTTGCTGCCCCTGGACTTTTGAAAATGCTTTTCATTTTGCTGCAAGATTGCACGTATTTAATCTTACTACCAAATATGTTTTAAAGTAAATAAATATAATATCTTACAAGCAGATACATTTAGGCAAACAAACTGGGGAATCAATACTCAACACACATAATACAGTATATTTATTTAAAGCTGATGATTCATTCACTTGCTATTCCTCCCAGCAACAAAAAACATGAATGAAGAAATTCAGTTGTGAGTTCAAGGAAATCAGCTGTATCCAGATATGGACGGGGATGAGTTACACCATGTTTAAAAGAAATTCCCAATCATATAGTTTCAGGTTTTGTCCCACTGCATGAACCTTGGGCAACTGTTTTATTCAATATGCCTTTCATCCTTTCGGGGTCGATAAATTAAGTACCAGTTGCGTGTTGGAGTCAATCTAATTGACTGGTCCCCTCCTCCAAAACTTTGGGCTTTGTGTCTAGAGTACAAAAGAATATTTATACAAGGGTTGTCTGTCTTCATGTTCTGAGTTCACCTATGCTTTGTGAGTGAATCAGATAGATGGAAACTGAAAGAAGCCTGTCGTGTGTGTGTGTATATAGTATCAGAAGCAGATTAGTGCAAAGCTAAATGAAAACCTTATGTAGTCCATAACAGGTCATTAGTCCACCAATGGATATGGTTTTACTGTCATACAAAGACTCTTCTGCTTACATCACCATTGACTGCCATGATTGACTGCTAGCTCCAAAAGTATTTTTTTATTCTGTCTCTGTTTATTTCCTTGTGTTCCTTTCTGATGAAGAGCATAGGCTCGAAACATAAAAGACTTTCTCACTTTCCTGAGTGTTAAACTAATATACCTGTCTTCCTCTTTTGTTTTTCTGTAAATTTCAACTCTCTCTCTCTCTCTTTATTTATATATATATATATATATATATATATATATATATGTTGAGTATCAAAGGATGTTATTAATGAATGGTTTATGTTGAAGTGTATTGTGGGCTGATTCTACCAACCTGTTGTGCCGTGTCAAGAGTAAGCCAGCTTAGCTGAGCTCATCTATCAAGTTAAAGATATCAGGAGAAGATCAAAGATATGAGGAGTAAGTGAATTAAAATATGTAAACTCAACTTGAATCTACATTGTATGAAAAGCCTACAACCATTCCGTGCTAATAATACATATTAAACAAATTCATCTGTTGAAAATTGCAATACTATTATTGGCAGTTTGAGCAAATTTGAATGAAATATTTTCAGCAATTTCAAACCTGGAATTTGAAACATCTAACATTGGTTCCTGCTTTATCTCTATAATTATGCCTCATTTTAAAATTAAATAATCTGTATTGTTTAAACATGAACATATTTCTCTTTATTGAGAAGAGGTTTTTAGGCTATCTTCATTCTTTAACAAGAGACAAAAGAGAAAGGATAGAATTTTTGTATCTGTGCTTTAATCTACCAAAATACACTTCTATATAAAGAGAGAGATTTTAATTTGATACAGTTAATAATAGCCTTCTGTTCATAATGAAAATTTGTTTTGCGGGGTTTCATTTAACCTTTTTTTTACAATCTTAAAAATTTGAAAGGAACTTACAGGTTATAATTTATTCATTTCTTCCACTTTTTAATTAAATTAAATTAATCCTTTTATGAAGTGTAAGATTCCTTAAGGTGATTAAGCAATTAAAGTACATAATAAAGGTGCTTGATTAATTAATCAGTTAAGCTGATTAATTCCAGTTACAGACACAGGTAAAAAGTTTGCTTCTCAACCACAAAATTGCAAGTTCAGTCCCACTGCATGGCATCTCAGGAATTGTCTTCTACTATAACCCTAGGTTGATCAAAACCTTGTTAGTAGATATGGTAGACTGAAACTGAAACAAGCCTCCTGGCATATATCTAAATATCTATCTATATATATGTAAGCGTATATATATATATATATTATGTATGTATATATATTTGTGTGTGTTTGTATGTATGTGTGTGTGTGCATATGTGTGTATGACATCGTGTTTGTCCCCCACTGCTGCTTGACAATTGGTGATAGTTTGTTTATGTCCCTAAAACTTAATGGTTTAGCAAAAGGAATCAACAAAATAACTTCCAGGCTTTTTAAAAAAATACTGGGGTCAATTCATTCAACTAAAAGCTCTTCAAGGCAGTGCCCCAGTATGGCCTGAGTCTAATGACTGAAACAAATAAAGATGAAAGGATAGATATAAGCAAATGAACAGGATGAAGGCCACTACAATGTTGAAAACTTTTATTTTTGTTGTTTCCATCATTGAAAATTATTAAATCAAAAAATATTGAATGAATTTATCATTTTAATTGTTTTTAGCATTATTTTTATGTTTCATTACTTATTATTCTTGTTTTTGTTCAATCAAGCTGTTTCTAATCACCACAATGAAATCATTCAACCAAACCTATATATATCTCTTCAACGTTTTACCTTATCTTGTTTATGATTCTCTTTCCATTCACTGTTTATTTAATGTAATTAATCTTTTTCACTTTAAACAGACCAGTGACAATTGATCTGTCTAATAGAGATTACTTGTTATTTTTCAAGGGTGACTAGACGCAAAAATCTCAATGTTTTATAGGAAAAAGAAATGAAAGCTGCACTCACTTCCCCCAAGGTCAAGGTTTCATTTAGATCATGAGTCTGCAGCAGCAGAGCTAACCCCAGATTAAACAACAACAACCTAGTGATCAAAGGTTTCATAGATCATATAATGTCACTAATTAGAGCTGGTCAAACTTATTGGGGGGGTAACCCATTGACCAAATGATCAACAAGTGATTTCATTTCATGAGAGCAGCACTACTTTCCTTTCTTGATAAATATGCTTAATTTCCAAACAGCCCCTTTTTTCAATTTAATACCTCCTTTACTCAGAGGTAATACACTGCCAAACTATTTTTATTGGATGGGTTATGTCATGCTGATGATTTCTAAAAAGATTGAAACAGTGCTGCAAATTAGTAATCTTTCATAAACATCTTTTTGTTTTTCTGGATTATTTGTTATGAACTGGTATTTTCCATCTCCACTGCTTTCTGTCACTGGATTGTGGATACATTGGGGCAGCACCTTTTAAAGTATAGTTAATTACATCAACCCAAGTATTTAATTTATCAGCCCTGGAAGGAAGAAAGTGTTATTGGATCAGAGTAAGATTTGAATGAACTCAGAATGTAAAAGGGACCTAACCATATAGCACAAAGTGTTTTGTCTGATATTTTGTCAATTATGACAAGTATGTTATAATCACAAGGTGCTAGGTTGAATCCCACAGTGTGATATCTCGGGCAAGTATTTTTTTACTATAACCTTGGATCATCCCAAATTTTGTGAGTGAAACTGGTTAGATGGAAACTGTGAGGAAGCCTGCTGGATTTATTGTACCTGTAATTAAATGCATAGCCTTGTTACACTGACTCCACCTGCATCTGTGGAATATCTAGCCACATCATCATCATCATCATAAACATTCACTTTCCCATGCTTGCACAGGTCAGATGGAATTTATTGAATCAGATATTCTATGGCTGGATGCCCTTCCTGTTGCCAACCTTCATCTGTTTCCTATCATCAGCAACCACTTTACAGTGTGTGCTGGGTGCTTTCAACATGCCACCAGCATCAGTGCTTTTACTATATATTTTGATTACGAAACGCGAAGTAGACGGAGCAGGGACAACTGAAGAAGGGTAATATTCTTTATGTTGCATGTCTCGTTTCTGTTTGTTTTTTTCGTTGTTCGAAAAAAAGTTCGTTTTCTGTCTTAATCTTTATGTTTTCGTTTCTCATTGTGTTTAACGTTTTTTGTAATGTCCTGTACCCATATATGCTTATATGTATACACATAGATGTCGGTATGTACATATATGTATGGATATAATTATATATATATATATATATATATATATATATATATATATATATATATATATATATATATATATATTATATACACAATTGGCCTCTTTAGTTTCTGTCTACCAACTCCATGCAGAAAAATTTGGTCTGCCCAGAGTAAAAGTGGAAAACACTTTCCCAAGCTGTTGCATATTGGGGACTGAACTCGGGACCCCATGTCTGGAGAGCAAGCTTTTTAACCACACAACCACACCAGCACAGATACACAAATTTAATGAGCTGGTAGTTGATCAATCTAATTAATATTCATCAATGATACAAGGATCTATTTTTACTTCATTTCTTATCTATTCTACAATTGCTATTTATAACAGTTTATCTTTCCTTCAAACCAGTTCACTATCCAAGGTCTTCCATTTATCTAAATATTAATCTAATTTAGTTTAAATCTTTACCATTTAATGATGGACTGATATAATCATTTTCTTGTACTTTTTTTTTTTTTTTTTTTAGAAATACATAATTTTTATGGACTGCAAATTAAAACTGAAATCTTTAAGCACATATATTCTTGTTGTTCTTTAATTTCCCCTTAGTGTCACAACTAATTATAAAGCATATATATATATATATATTATAGATAGGCATGATTGTGTGGCAAATAGCTAGCTTCTCAACCACATGGTTCTGGGTTCAGTCCCACTGCATTGCACCTTAGGTAAGTGTTTTCTACTATAGCAACAGGCTGACCAAAGCCTTGTGAGTGCATTTGGTAGATGAAGCCCTTTTCCATTTGAATGGCTAAGTAAATTGGCACAATATGCACTACTGGTCAAATAACAATCCACATTGGAACAAAGAGGAACACCATCAGAACAACCCAAGGATCATGGTCTGGGCTGGAATCTGGTAGGAGGAAATCATTGGCCCTTACCGTTTTAATGATAATGTTTCCAGTGAAACCTATTTAGAGCTCCTGCAGACCTTCTTGTTTGACTCCCTTGAAGATGTCCCCATAATTCGATGTAAAACCTTTTTTTCTGCAGCATGAAGCTCCTGCACACTTTGCTAATTGCGTAACTACTTAAACCAGACATTTCCTAACAGATGGATTGGAAGGAGAGGCTCCATGGAGTGGCCACCCGACCCCCAGATCTTACTCCCCTTGACTATTTCCTTTGGAGACATTTCAAATCTGTTGTGTAACACAATCGTCCATACACTCTTGATGATTTGAAGGATGCAATAGCAACTGAGTGCCAAAAGATCACCTCTTTCCATCTTTCGGAGTGTGAAAGACAGTTTCATAAAGAGAAGTGATGCATGGTTTATTGCAGAGTGTGCTCAATTTAAGCATTTGTTAAGGTTAATTTCAATAAAGTGTTTTCGAAATCAATAAAGGTGTATTTTAAAAAAAAAAAACCAGGATGATGTGCAACTTCTGGGACACCTTGTATATATATATATATATAGACACACACACATATATATATGTATGTATGTATGTATGTGTGTGTGTGTGCACGCACGCATTTGAAACTTAGGCATCACATTTGTTGCTTGCTATGAGCATCTTGTTTCTTATTCTCATAGTGACATAAAAACTAGAAGCAGAAATTTCAGAGTAGGTGACAGAGAGAAGCTTCAGCTTTGAATAAATGAATCTACTCAGCTACATGGATTGAGTACTTTTTTTTGTAGTTTGTGAATCTAAACACACACACACACACATATATATATGTATATATATATACAAAGAGAGAAACAGCCAGGTTGATAGATAGTTAGATAAATAGACAGATAATGTTATAGGAACACCATCTATAAAATTTGAAGTTTGAGGTATACTTATTATTTTTGTTCTCTTTAAGATTGCTCTTGTTGTTGTTTTGATTGATTTGAGATGAGAAAGACGTAGAGAGACAATATTTTTACTTTTCAGCAAAGCAATTTTCTCTCAGATGCATAATTTTAAGCAACCACTCTAGCCTACTAACCTTTCTTTTAACTGTAGTTACTTCCCACCCCTAACACACACATGAAACCATCCATCATTAGTTTTTAGAAATGAAGCTAATGAGATAAAAAAAAAAAAATAAAAAAAAGAAACTGGTAGACAGATTGTAACTAAAATAGACTTGCAGATGAGAAACATCTGATATATAAATACCATTTTAATTACATTAATTATATTTTGCTTGATAGGTGAACAAGATTCAGACAACGAACAGTTATTTTGTTAGCAATTAATTCATTTAGGGAACCTTTCCAATTCTGACAGTCACAGAAAAACTGGATATTGTCTTACAGAACCAGTACTGTAATGGCTTGAAGGATATTGGAGAGTAGGACTGACACACCGTGTGAGACCTTCCTGGTTTTAGGTGATTTTAGAGATGAGTTCATTCACTCATTTGCTGGCATTTGGATTACCAGCCCCTCAGGAACCTTACCGAACAATATTAGATATTTTTTCGACAAAGATTGATATGAAGGCTATGCATCAGCCTCATTAATTTCTCCCGACTGCGAGGGCCTAGAAAGGTCACAGGCAAACCCTTAGTGCTCTGATTAGCTTGTTAAAAAAGAAAAACAAGTTTGGGACAGCAGGAAATTGTTAACCCTTAAAAGTAAAATTAAAAGACAAAACAAAAGGAAAACCTTTCAAGACAATATGCCTCTCATAAAAATGGTGATATTCACTCAAACCAGTCATATATAGGGGCAGATATGTGTGATATTTGCTTCTCCACTACACGGTCCAAAGTTCAATCCCACTAAGACATCTTGGGGCAAGTGTCTTCTACAATAGCCTCGAGCTAACCAAAGCCTTATGAGTGGACTTGGGAGATGGAATTCAAAAGAAGTCCATTGTATATATATCCTTGTGTGTGTGTATGCCTTTGTTTATCTTGATAACCCATGTTGGCTAGTTTACATCCCCATAACACAGTAGAGTGGCAAAAAGAGACTGAGAGAACAAGTACCAGGCTTAAGAAAAGGAGAACTGAGATAAATTTGCTCAACTAAACTCTTCAAAGTGGTAGCCCCCTTTGGATTGTGGCTGCAATCTAATGACTGAGGCAAGTAAAAGATTAAAAGATAATGCTAAGCATTACCTTTGATAGAAGGAAGAGCTAAGGTACTTGTAGTTATATTGTACAAGTTTCTTTAATTCCATTATTACCTCATTTGAAAAATAAAAAAATTGGTCTGGAGGAAGGAACTGTGTCCATGGGCTGTTGTTGGCCTTCCAAAACTGGTGAGGAAGTTCCAGAACAAAGGAGCTCTGGTAAGAAAGAACAAGGAATATTGGTTAATACAGAGATAACAGGAGACCAGGCAGCTTTGAAGAGCAGATGGTATTGTAGTATCAGTAGAGAAGGATGAGAAATGATAGCATGTCTATGGGCCAGTGATTGGAGAATATGGGAATGTAATGGTGATAATATTTACATATATATTCTTTCACTAGTTCCAGTTCATGGCTGTGGAACCACTATTATGTATGTGAATACATCATGAATACAAGATTTCATGCCCATATTTTTTTCTATGCTTGCATGGGTTAGACAAGACTTAAGGAAGCAGTATTCTATGGTTGGGTGTCCTTTCTGACATCAATTCTTATATAATATTTCAGTAAGCATTTATGTAATTATGGTAATTAATTTCTTGAAACACGTATGTGTTTTATAAAACTTAAAATGCCATTTACGTTTTCTGTATTTTGTTAATACTGTTATTCCAAACACTAGCCTCTTCTATGGTCTGATGTCCTGTGTCATACTCCACTGGATACAGGAGTGGAATGTGGGATATACTACTGAACCTGAACTCTGGTTATGTGCTTCAGTGTATACATACATAAGCATATATATATATATATATATATATATATATATCAAATTCAACTTATGTTGAAAGTCAACAAATAAAGTTTGCTTTAGAAGCGTTGAGATGTATTAAAAGACACAGATAAGGAAATAATTTTGTTCTCAAACGTAGGCTAATGCTAATAATATAGCATGAACAGGATGGATAGTTCATCTTGCTCATGCTATTAGCATTATCCTGCGTTTGAGAATAAAATTATTTCCTTATCTGTATCTTAGATATTATTGTGTCTGAGGAGAGTCATTCTCTTTTAGTGCCTTATTAATTTGACACACACACTGATCCAATTTCCACTTATTTACTTATTTATTTTTACTAAAATGCTTGTTGTTTCTTGCAACCTTTTCAATAGTCATTGACTCTATCCGTTTTTGGTATTGTTTTCCGGTGTCCTGGCTTTCTCGGTATTGTTTTTTGGTATTCTGGCATTCTTGGTATTGTTTTTCAATGTCCTGGCACCGAAAACCAAAGAACAGACAGAGTCAATGAGTATTGAAAAGTTTTCAAGATGCAACGAAAATTTTAGTAAAAATAAATAGGTAAATGGAAATCAAACCAGTGTGTGTGTAGAATTAATAAAGCACTAAAAGGGAATGACTCTCCCCAGACATAATAAAATATGCTTCAACACACGAATTCACATTAAGAATCTTGCAAACCAAATCCCAAAACGAAATATATATATATATATATGCACACACAAATACACACATATATATATTTGTACTTTTAACACTTCCAGTTAGTTAGAGGTTGATAATATGAGTTACCCATTTGCATTTTCTCATGACTTTCCTCTCTATTCTTAAATATTTTCCTCTCTTCCTTGGACTTTGTATTTGATGAAGGATGATGTCCAAAACATTATACTTTCACTCTCTAGCTTTTAACTTTATAACTTTTTTTTCTTTCTTAGAGTGCCAACTTGGAGAGTATCATCTTGTTTGTTACCATGTTTCGTCTCATTTACTCCCCAGCCTTCATCAGGTGTCCTGGTGGAATTTTGAATCCAACCCTGGGTTCTCATTCCTAAGGTATTTTTTTGCTGATGTTATCATTATTATTATTTATTCAATGCACTGCCTGGAATTGAACTTGGAATCTTGGGATTAGTAACCCATGCTCTTAACCATTACACTATATGCCCGGGGTTGGGTTAAAAATTCCACCAGGACACCTGATGAAGGCTGGAGAGTAAATCAGCCGAAACATTGTGGTAACAACAAACAAGATGAGGACACATATCCGTCCAATGTAAATAATGTAAATAATGTACAGAATTCTTCATCTCTAAAATAATGAATAGTAGCAACATCTTGTCCCACATTTAGGAACGGCATTCCAGTGAAGATCTCATCTGAGCTTAGTAGAGGGGTTAATCGTTGCGTTAAGTGTTGAAATACTTTCTGGTTCTCAACAAGAAAGCCAATCTTTGTGATGCAGTATTTGCTACATTTGAGATAGTGAGTGAGGTTTAGCATTTGAAGGGATTGCAAAGGTCTCAATTGAGTGCCATTCATGTTTAGGCTGAGTGCAGTGGGGTAGGATATTTTTTTGTTTTTTTAGCGACTCTATTTTTGCTGCAAAAGAAGATAAAATTGATGATCACATTGGAGGAGGTTTATAAGATCCATGTTAATAGAACCAGTACCGACTTAATGTAAGGTGTTTACACTGTAGATGAACACTTGGATGCAGAAAGTTAGGGCGAGTCATGAATGACATGAAGGTGACAACATATAGGTCATCAATGGAAGAGCATAAAAGACAAAACTAAAGCCTACACCAGGGTTGATAGAATATGTGTTAAAGAAAGACCTCCATCAGCGCATGCTGTGATATGACAAGAAGCTAGTGATCCAGGAAAAAATTTTTTCCTAAGATTTTAGATCCAGACAGTTAGAAAGTTTGTTGATGCTGAGAGCAAGAATACAGTGTTCATCAAGTTTCTCAAGGATAAGAGCTTTCTGGTGGGTGACTTAGGAAGCAGCCTTTGCAGTTTGGATGAAGGTATGTATATATGTATATGTATATATATATATATATATATATATATATATGTCATTAGTAAATCATAAATCCAAAAGCGATGCACACTATAAGCTAGAGAGCAGTAGAGTACTTAGATGAAGATAGTTATGGCTGGTTCATAGGGTTACCCAATGTTTTGCTTCCATAAAGCACTTGGCTTAGCATACGTCTTGTCAGACCCTAATGGCCAGTCATTTAGGGTCTGACAAGACATATGTGAAGCCAAGTGCTTTATGGACATGAAACTTGGGGTAACCCTATGAACTGGGCATAACTATCTTTATCTAAAAATATATATATGTAAATATACATACATACATATATATATATATATATATATATATACACACACACATACATACAAGGTCCAATCTCTTTTGCATTGTTGCTGCTTGTGTGCCTGAATGACTCTCAGAGCTACGCCAACAGATGGCAAGCTACTGTTGGGGCCTTTTCCATATTGGGCAAGTGAATATGGACTCTCTCTTTCCAGAAGTGAAAATAGATTTGTGTAGGACCAATATCCCTACCTAGAAAAGAAAGCAAAATTAGAAAAAAAATTAATAAAAATTCTAAAACCAAAATAACCCAGGTGAGAAAGGCCTTCTCTCAAGAAAGACAGCTCAGAGTTGAGAACAGTGTAGAAAATTCATTGATGGCCTATGCTCCTTAGGGAGCAAAGGGCTTAATTAATATATATATAAAGAAAGAGAGAGAGAGAAAAGGATAGGGTATTAACTGCTAATGTTACAGTCTGTTCTCATTCTTCCACCACTACAGTCTTCATTTCTCTGTTAGAAGCCTTATGGCAAAAACAGTCTATTATTATTGTTGTTTTTGTAGTTGCTATCATTGCATGAAGTAAATGTAATGATGGGTGAAAAGCAAAAACAACAAACTGTTGTTTATAAGTTCAACTTAGTTTGGGATTGAATATCTACAGCAGTGCTGGAAACATTTGATAGTGTATGTACATATATATATATATATATATATATAATCTAAGCATCTACACATTTTGTTTCTGGATCATAGTGCTTCTTTTTAAATGTCTTATGTTGCATATGTGTTTGTGTGTGTGCATGCACATATGCAACTGAATGTCTGTATACACACACACTCCCATATGTTGATGTATTGTCTAACCCTGAGTCACCTTTTATCTAATGTAATTTCGTTGCACACAGAGTTCTTCCATGTTTTTTCTTTTACTCTCTCTTTTTTTACTTGTTCAAGCCTGTAGACTGTGGCCATTCCAGGGCACTGCCATCATAATCTAATCTATCTATTTTCTATAAACAAATATGAATATATAAAATAAAACACATTTACACACACACACACTCATTTACAAACATATATAGGTCTTGTAGAACAGAAAAAAAAGAAACAAACACAAAAATTCAAAGAAACAATTCAAAACAAAAATGACTAAATTTTTAACATTAAGATATTAAGATATTTACCAAAATACATAATTCAATAAAGAAGAAACTGATTTTTAAAAAAATCACAAAAATGCAGAACTTGGAAAACAGCTATGCTTAAAATAATACAACTTTCAGGAAACCATTGCAAAACCATTCTCAATAACAATAAAGTCAAAACAGTCTATTTTTGAAATTCTTTATCTTTAACCCTGTCATGCTGTATTCTTGCTATAGTGAGAATAGGTTAAAGATCATCTTCTGCCAGATTCCCAGTAAAATGGTAATGAACAACATGTATTAAAAGATGCAGTCAATTCTATCCATTTGTTTGCCTGAAATCATTACTCCTGAGCTGTATGTGTAACTATTTATCTTTTTTCTCAGGAGCCCAGGTGAAGGGTAAAGTTAGACATAGGGGCTTAGGTCTGAGAGAGCTAAATCAGGAGGTAAGGGAGAGCTTATGACCCTTTAGGGGACTTCTGAGGTTGGAGGCGGGAGGAATGGAGGTATCCTTAAACCAGAAACCTGGTTTAAGTGCTTGGAGTAAGAAAGATTCTGCCAAAGGTACCCAAAATACTATGCAATGGTGTTAACCTTTCTGTTACCATATTTCTATTGAAATAACACTGTGTTTGGTTCAATTAAGTTTGAAAATAATGACAAATTCAGTAAAATTCATCATTAAGTTGGAGTTTGGGACATAAATTTTGATGGAAGGTTTTAATTTCAATCACATTAGACATAAAATTTGCATTACAGAACTGGAGGCATTCTTAGGTGGGTTGGTATCAAAGGGCTTAAACTAAGTGAAGGAATAAATCAACTACCTTTTTAATCATTTTGTGGTCATAGTTCTAATGAAATACACTGTCTACATGTTTCAATTAATTAGTGGAGGTAATTAACTATATATTGGCTCCTAACAACTTATTTTGCTGAATGTGGAAGGAAGAAATCCGGAGTAACTTCAGTATGATTTGAACCTGGAACAAAATAAATAACTCAAAACCACAATATATTTTGTTTGATGTTCTACCATTTTCGTCATTCATCTGTAGGTGAATGAAGTGATATAACATGATATAATAATGGTTTCTGACTTGGGAAAAAGCCCAGGAATTTTTGGAGGGAGTGAGGGTTAGTTGATTACATCAACCTCAGTATTTGACAGATACTTTAAGTTGTGGACCCTGAAGGAATAAAAAACAGAGTTAACCTTGGCAGGATTTGAACTCAGAACGTAAAGAGCTGGAAGAAATACTACTAGGTGTCAAAAAGCTATAACAATTATCTAAGCTTGTCATCTTAAAAATAATAATAATACTTGAAACGACAAGACAGTTTATTGCTAATCTTCTTGGTTGGGTACACAACTCTAGGTCAAAAAGTCAGAGGTCTTATTTTATCATACTCACTGTTTCTTGAAACCATAACTCTCTACGATATATATTACTTTGAATGAAATAACATAATGGTTAACCAATGCTTAGAACTTTATATAGATACATGTATATCCAAAGTCCGGTCAAGTATGAAACATACTTTGTAGTGTAATTTTCTATTGGTATTATATACTTTTGTATAATGCATTGATATCTGACAGCACAATGAAACAGGGGAGTTAGTCTATCTTTTTATTATGTCATCATAAATCACATAATATTTACATGTGTTTCACTAGTGAAAACTAGTATGTAGTGTGAGAGTTATACAAACAATTGCATAATCACATTAAGGGCTTCAGAAAAATTTAGTAATTTAATCCATTATATTCTCTACCAGCATTGATTGGTTAACAGCACTAAGAACTGTTCTTGCTTAGCACAGTTAACTACCTGATGCTAATAAATAATAGTAGATTAAATTACAAAATTTTTCTGAAGATCTGAATGTGATTTTGCAATCATCTGTATAATGATTATTGCATGACATACTAGTTTTGGCTAGTGAAACACATGTAAAGATTATGAAATTTAAGATAATTAAAAAATAAACAAACTCTCCTGCTTTATTCTATTCTCTGATATGTATGTATATAATAATAATAATAATAATAATAATAATAATAATAATAATGATAATAAATATTATTATTATTTAAAACAGTTTGATTCAGCCCCATATGACTTAAAGTTTTGTAGGCTTGAGATGTAGGAAATCCAAGATGGTTACTGGAAACCAGGCTGCTGTTGGTCAAGATGGGTGACATGGTGTTATTAGAAGTGAGATTGACATTCCAACAACATCAAATGCATTAAAAAGAAGAATTTTTGGGACTGGATAGCTGCACAAGAAGTTGGTGGCATTTAGCTGTCTGTCCACTCACCCATATATATATAATATACACACATACACAAATACCAACCAAATACTAGATTTGTCTTACAGATTATACTCCCCAGTTGCTTTTGGGGTCTTACTCCTACATTAGGAATCAATAATTAATCAAATGAGACTTCGACAGTAGAACCCAAGCAGCAATGACTTTCTTTTTCTCTTTTTCTCAGGCTCTCTGATTCTCTGATGAAGTGCAAAGTTTGAAACATTAAACCTTAGCTCCTGTACAGCAAATAAACTTATCAAACTCTTCCTTTTTGGAAAAGGTTCACCATCATCATCATCATCATCATCATCTTCTCATCTCCCACTCTTCCAGTGCTTGTATGGATCAAATGGAATTCGTTGAAGCACATATCTGGCTGGATGCCTTTCCTGTCACTAACTCTCAACTGTTTTACAAGCAAGGTAATGTTTCCCCAAGGTTAGATCTGCTTTCAAAGATTGTAAATAAAGGATACTGCTTGTATGACTGTGACATTTGCTTACATCTACTGCATGAAGTCAAGACAAAGACACACATACTTTACAGTTTCCATAAACCAAATCCACTTACGTGGTCAACCTTGGGCTATCATAGAAGACTGCAATGCAGTGCCAACTTCTATTGTAGCACAATCTCAAGCACCACAAAGTGCTGCATAATGGATTTGGGGCTTAAGTCTCTCAGGGGTGAGATAGATAGGCCAAAAAAAAAAACAAAAAAACTCTAGAAGGGCAAAAATATAACAAAAATTTGTACTCTTGTTTTTTCGTCGACTGACCTTTGGCACAAAATGGATTCAACTGAAAAAATATTCCATTTGTGTCACAGAAATTGTTGCCAGATGTAAGGGTTGCTTCTGATTGGCTGATAGATGAAGTGGTACGTAATCTGAGCTACTGACCATACAGTGAAAAAAATTTAAAGTTTTGGTATGAATTATGTACCACCGCTCATTAACCTGATACAAATAAGTGGTACTTTATTTGTACCACCCAGCTTGAAAGAGTTAAACCATGTAGCTGGAAAGCAAACTTTTTAAACACAAAGCCTTGTTTGTACCTAGTTATCACAATTGTTAGATAAATGATGGTCTGACCCTGCACGAATTGGATTCGAAATAATAAAACAAGACTAATATATGTTGTATTATTTGTCTATTCTGAGATGAACTAGAGGTTAGCATTTTTTAAAACAAAACCCACACTGGAGAAACAGCGGTGCATACATTACACAACTGCTTTTCTGTATTTAACTCTCAAAAAAAAAAAAAAAGCTCAGTCCACTTCGCTGCAAATAGATACCACAGAAATAAAAATAGATTCTTGTT
>NC_142943.1:48417396-48459896 GCF_046866305.1 Octopus bimaculoides
ACTACTACTAATAATAATAATAATCCTTTCTACTATGGGCGCAATTTGTGGGGAGGGGGATAGTCGCTCACATCGACCCCAGTTTTTCATTGGTACTTAATTTATTGACCCTGAAAGGATGAAAGGCAAAGTCGACCTTGGCAGAATTTGAACTCAGAATGTAGTGGGAGACGAAATACTGCTAAGCATTTTGCCTGGCATATTGACGATTCTGCTAGCTTGCTGCCTAATAATAATAAGAAGAATAATAAGAATAATCTTTCCAGCTATAGGCACAAGGACTGAAATTTTGAGGGAGGGGGAAAGTTGATTACATCAACCTCAGTGTGCCACTGGTACTTATTTTATCAACCCTGAAAGGATGAAAGGCAAAGTCAACCTCAGTGGATTTTGAACTCAGAACATAGAGACAGGTGAAATACCATTAAGCATTTTCCCTAGCATAGTAACAATTCTACCAGCTATAATAATAATAATAATAATAATAATAATGATAATGATAATACTAAAAATAATGATTTCAAATTTTGCCACAAGGGCAGCCATTTTGGGGGAGGGGATGAGTCGATTACATCAATCCCAGCATTCAACTTATTTTATTGACCTCGAAAGGATGAAAGGCAAAGTCGACGTCGGCAGAATTTGAACTCAGAACAAAAAGCCAGACAGACTACCGCTAAGCATTTTGCCCGGTGTGCTAACAATTCTGCAGCTCACCGCTTTTATAATAATAATAATCCTTTCTACTAAAAGCACAAGGCCTGAAATTTGTGGGGAGGGGACTAGCCGATTAAGTCAACCCCAGTGTTTCACTGGTACTTAATTTATCAACCTCGAAAAGATGAAAGGCAAAGTTGACCTCGGCGAAATTTGAACTCAGAATGTAGTGACAAACGAAATCAGCCAAACATTTCGCCCGGCATTCTAACAACTCTGCTAAATCGCCACCTCAATAACAATAATAACAATGGTTTCAAATTTTGGCACAAAGCCAGAAATATCAGGCGGGGGTGGGGGGTGGTAAGTCGATTATATTGACCCCAGAGCATGGCTGGTACTTATTTTATTGACCCTGAAGAGGTAAAAGACAAAGTTGGCTTCAGCAGAATTTCATCTCAGAACATTAAGATGGACAAAATGCCATTAAGCATTTTGTCTGCCATCCTAGCAATTCTGCCAGCGTTAATAATAATAATAATAATAATAATAATAATAATGATAATATCTAATGCATACATTCCTGTGTTACAAGCAAGTATTATGTTCCTGAAAATTTCATAGACTTCTCTACCTTAAGTAAAAATGTAGGCTTCTAATTATGAACTTTGCATTCATGAAAATCTGAGTGTAATATCTTTGTTTCCATAACGTGAGGAGTGCCTGTATATCGATATTTATAAACACAACCTTAGATCACACCTCAGTTAAATGCTTAATAACGCACTTGGTGTTATATTGTAACCTATTTGAAATGCCCTCTGCTGCACAAAGACCTTCAGATAAATAACACAAATACAGTTAAAAGACAGAAGAATTATTATTATTATTATTAAGAAGAAGAAGAAGAAGAAGAAGAGGAAGAGGAAGAAGAAGGAGGAGGAGGAGAAGGAGGTGCTGAGTTGGCAGAATCGTTAGTGTGCTGGACGAAATGTTTAGCAGTGTTTTGCCTGTTGCAACGTTCTGAGTTCAAATTCCGCTGAGACCAACTTTGCTTTTCATCCTTTCAGGGTCGATGTAATCGACTAGTCCCCTTCCCCAAATCTGGGGCCTTGTGCCTTTAGTAGAAAACATTAGTATTATTATTACTATTGTTGTTGCTGCTGTTGTTATTATTTCTGAGCCAGCCGGAATTGTTAGCATGCCGGGCAAATTGCTTGGCAGTCATTTTGTACATCTTCACGTTCTGAATTCAAATCTTATGAGGCTTGTCTTTACCTTTCATCCTTTCAGAGTCGTTTTGAGCACTGGGGTTGACCTAATTGACTTACGCCCCCCCCCACCTCCTCGAAATTGCTGGCCTTGTGCCAAAATCTGAAACCATCATTATCATTATTCCATATATGCTCAACAGATTAGACTGTTGGAAAAGAAAAATTCCAAACATCGGGCTACAACAAGTAACCTTAGATGCCAAGAACCCTCCTAAGTATCCTAGCTGTCCCTAATAACACTGTTTTCTGGAGTTGTACTAAACTGGGTTTTATACCCATTTCCTCTAATTATTATGATCATAATTATTATTAGGGTGATGGATGACTGACACAGCAGAGTGTTAGATGGAATGTCTCGCAAAATTCAAGGTACATTCATTTACGTTCTAGGTTCCAATTCAGTTGAGATCAACTTTGGCTTCCATCTTCATGTAGTTTGATAGAAATGATAAAGACCTACCAAGTACCAGAGACAATAATGTAGATAGATAGATAGATAGACAGACAGAGAGATAGATATATAATTGACATCCTAAGATTTTATAAACTTCAAGAGTATGTGAAATAAATATATTTTTAGAACAGTAGATCTTGAAGCAGATAAAGCTATAAATAATATATCCTTTGAATAGCATTTGACTTTTCCTATTCAAAGGTTTTTTTTAATCAATATTAACACACTAATATTTATAGCTGTATCTGCTTCAGGGTCCACCATTTCAAAACAACATAAACACACACCTATATACTGCACACCAATCACATAATTTTAGACATTGTGCTAAAGTTAGAAATAATATTTATTATTATTTTTGTCGTCATTATCATCATCATCAGCTTACCATCATCATTTTACAGCCAGATTTTTTTCTTTACTGTTTGTATGGGTTTGTTGTGGTTCATTGCCAACTAAAATACACACACACACACACACACAAAAGGTTTTAATTGGAATGACATCAAAACCACAAATTTTTGTAGAATATTCCATCATTGTGGTGGATCAGAAAATAAAATATTAGATGACAAAACTATTCAATGGCAGAAACTATTAGCATTTTTTTGTACTAATTTCGAAGTTTATTGTAATATCATCCTAAGCAGGCAGTCATTATACTTTCTCAAAACTGAAATACTTAAAGAAGCTTAAAATGAAAAGATTTGAAGAATGAAACTACAAGGAAATTGTGTTATCTATTACTTGCAAAGGATGTAAAAAGGAAAACTGGTATTTTTTTTTTGTCTTTTTGTTTTAATAATAATTAAGGGAATGAGCTAATGGCTGAATTTAACTTCAGCTGAATATAAAACATCACTTTTTGAAATTTAAAGTAATTACAATAACTAGAGAGAGTGTATGTATGTGTACAGCATCATATGTATGTATGTATATATACACACATACATACATATATATAAGTAAGCATATATTATGTATGTATATACATATGCATATATATACATGTGTGTGCAAGTGTGTATCTTTCTCTCTCTCTCTAAATATATATATATATATATATATATATATATATTATATATAAAAAGTATTATAGTAATAATACTAGGGAATAAAAAATTTATTCCAACCTTACAGGCAAAAATCAGTATAATATTACACCGGGTTTCCTAATATATAATATATATGTATATATCTTCAATAAACTTTTAATTTTAGGTAGGTTTTTCTCTTTCAATATTTTCGTTATTATTTTAGTAATTATAATACATATTTACCTCTAGTAATGGATGCCATGTTCATCACGTGACTTTTCAGTATTAATTTTCACAGCATTATTTATGTAATATAGAATTTTCGTATGTGTATAGTTATCACTCTGCGTTAATTTGCAAGTTTAAGTATCTTAGATTTTCTTTTTTGATATTTTCGTTATTATTTTAGAAATTACTTCTGAGTAATAGATGCCATATTTATCATGTGACCTTTTAGTATAAATTCTATAAGACAGCCATTTTGATTTAGGCTACAGTTACCCACTGGCAGATAAGTCATGTTTTCTTATTTTAATTTTAATTTTATAAACAATATTGACATCCGTCTTTTAGTAACTTTATACACTAACACATTTTTTTACTATTATCTACTTATTCCATAATGTTTTAACCTTGTTTATTATAATACTCTTTTTCAATATTTTTAGATTGTAACTCTTAATAATTATATTAATACCATTAATGTAGGGATTAGTTTACAGATTTTGTCTCTTTATATATATATATTTATCTCTCATGTTTATGTTTATTCCTTGAATGATTTTGAGTATTTTCTAAGGGATTTGACCTGAAGAGTGACTGATTTTGGGAGTAAAATCATTTCCCCGTTCTAATGAACTCGGATAGAATTTGCTTATGATTATACAATGTGTGATTGGAGTGGTACTTCATCAGACTAGCATCAAGACATGCATTCTTACTTGTATTACGTGTTGCTCCTCATAAGACTCACACACTGCTTTTACCAGTGATGTACCTGGAGTTTGTGCAGCACTGGACTTTCAATTTTCCCCATGGTTCCAATTTGAGAGTGTGGAGGGCCAGGAGTTTGAGTTGAGTGTTGCATTGACAAAAAACTGATTTTCTATCCAATCAGAACCTATATTATATATTTACATACACACACACACACATACAATTCTATAAAGATATACATAAATAGGTAAGCAGGCACATAATGTTTGTTGTAGTCCTCATATTTTTCTTCCTAAATTTAATCTTTTTTTGGAGAAAACAGTGAAAATAAGTTAGAAGTGTAAATTTTCAGCTAGCTACAATAATTTCATTCTGCTTTTTGTGTTGAGTAAAATTTTCTCAAGTTTGAATGCACTAATACATATTCATATTCCACATATAATAATAATAATAATAATAATAATAATAATAATAATAATAATGGTTTCAAATTTTGCCACAAGGGCAGCCATTTTGGGGGAGGGGGTAAGTCAATTACTTCGACCCCAGTGTTTCACTGGTACTTAATTTATCAACCTTGAAAGGATAAAAGGCAAAGTGGACCTTGGCGGAATTTGAACTTAGAATGTAGAGACAGGCAAAATACCGAATAATAATAATAATAATAATAATGATAATCACCATGAAGGAAAATCTGAACAGAATGTCTAGTAGAGCTGTTACAAAAGGTTTGCCACTAAGCATTTCGCCCAGTGCACTAACGATTCTGCCAGATAACAATAACAACATGTAGAGGAACTGGGTATTCAACATTTCTTTGTTCCAAGTTTCTTAACTGATGAGTGAGGCCTATAAAAGTTAAAATTATAATACACTTGTAATGATAAAAATCTGTTAGTAGTAACAGACATAAATACTATCAAACGGAAAGTACTTAGCACACAATGTATGTAGAGTGTAAGTTCTTTTTTTAACTGATGTTAATGTTACTAAATGAAGATCATGATATATGTATATATACATACAGATTTACATATATATATATATATATATATATATATATATATATATATATATATATATATATATATATATATATACACACACACACACAGAGATTTATATATGTTATACATATCAGCAAGAAATTTGTTCTGCAGTGGCTCCTTCTCCAAGCATAAAGCTGCATCTCTCAGGGTCTGTAGTCTTGCAAACTGAATGGTAACCTCACGAGGAGTGCTGGTAGATTGATAAAAGCAGCCAGTACACATTCAAAAGTGGTTGCTGTTAGCAGGTGCATTCAGCTGTAGAAACCATGCCAAGCAGACAGTGGAGCACAATGCAGTCGTTGGACTCATCCATTACAAATGTCCAACCCATACCAGCATGGAACATGGATGTTAAATGATGACGATGATGACGAAGACGATGACAATGGTGTATCTATGAAGTTTCCTTAGATTTTGGACACAGATATAGTGTGACATTCAAAAACATCCTAAAAATTTGCTAAAGTTTTATATTCAGCTAATTAAAATAAATAAGAATAATTAGTATAATCTATCTTTTATTGCTTATTAGTTGAATATTTAATATGCATGTTCGAAATTGTGGATCAAGTTAAATGCAACAAATGTCTTTTTTTTTTTTTTGCTTTTTTTTTGCTATTACTCAAATGGTTCTTGTTATTGTCACTCAGATAAAAATCTAGAAAATTTGTAGAATAAATTAAAATGCTTTGCTAATCTCTGCCTTCAGATTTATAGTGGAATATGGAGACATGAATTCCATTATTAAAACCAGAATTTTTTTTACCATTTCTACAAGGCATAATTTTTTTTTAATTATATAAAGAACAACAATTTGTATTTGCATTTAAAAAAAAAAAAGTTTTTTCTGTCCTTTCCCTTTTTTTCCTTTTCTTGAAAATTTAGTTTTTGATATAGTCCGGATATATAACGCAGTGAAGAAATCATTAATTTTAATTTTAAATTTATGGCATTTTGATATGTAATTTGTAAGGGTAAAATTTATGGAAGTAATAGGTAAAAATTTATGTAACTGTGAAACTTAGCTTTTGAAGTGTGAAAAGAAGAAAAAAATTGTGTGGAATGAGAAAAAGAATAATTTTTTTTTAAATGTGCAAGAAAATTTAAAAAGATAATTTTAGACTGAAATCTTGAGAGTGTAAGTATATATATATATATATATATATATATATACACATACATATATATATCTGTGTATGTGTGTGTATGTATATATATATATATATATACATACACATGTGTATATATGTATATATATAGAATAAAAAAAGGAATAATATATTTTTATGAGACGATCATATATTGAAGAAAATGTCATATTAATATTTAATAAATATTACATATTATTCTAATAATTATATGCAACAAGATATATTGTAATAATTTTATGATAATATTGTAATATTGTAGTGCATCTGTGCACTAGTTACAATAAGCTCATTATTATTATATAGAAAGTAATATAATTTAAATAAAAACTAAAATAAATAAATCTCAACAAGATTACAATTGTTGTATTAAAGAGAAAAACAATATAGTCTGGCTAAAAACAAAGAAAGAATTAAAATGCCTGATATTTTTGTGTGGAGTTCTTCACCAGCTACCAAGTTAAATATTGCCCAATTGCCTCCCTTGTCCATAGTAAACGTAGCTTAAATATGATGACAGTATCAATGAATGAATTGTTTCCCTCTAGGATAACTTTCAGCAAGTGATATATATATATATATATATATATATATATATATATATATATATATATATATATATATATATATATATATATATATATATATATACATGCATATATATATATATATATATATACACACACACACACATATATATATATATACATACATACACACACAATATATGTGTATGTATATATCAATATATATATACAATTTATGTGTGTGTGTGTGTGTGTGTGTGTATATATATATATATATATATATATATATATATATATATAAGGTATATGTATAAATATTTTTAATACAATCTCTCTCTCTCTCTCTTTCATATACATACATATATATATATATGTACATATATACATATGTATGAATATAATTTATATATACACACATATATATGCACACATATATATACACACATATATATATATATGTACATATATACATATGTATATGTATATATATGAATGAGTTTATTGTTAATTTTGCTATAATTAAGGAAATACTTTTTCAAACTGACTTTTCCGATATAGTCATGTCTTCTAATGCATTTTAAGAGGTAGATTTGAGGAAAATCACAGCCTCTCTAGAGAACTAATATACTCTCCTGTAATAAAAATTTTTGTAGGAGGGAGAAGGAGGAGAAGGAGAAGAGGAAGTGTAAGGGTGGCAGATATAGAGAATTTTGTTTTTTTTTTGGTTCCTTATTTAAGGAAAGGGATGGGGGAGGTGTAGTCACAGATTTTGAAATGGTAAAAAAAAAAGAGCCCAAAGAATGAAGGAGATTCCAAAAAAAAAAAAAAAGTGATATAGAACAATAATGAATTTTTTTTTTGTGGAGGTGGTGGTGGTGGTTGGGAATGGGGTGGCAGACCAAAAAAAAAAAAAGAACAAACAAATAAACAAAGAGAGAAAAAGTAACAAGCAAGTTATGATCCAGTACACAGAACTGAGTTCATCTCTATAATAACAATAGATCTTTACTTTTTTTTAATAATATATTTTTTTTTTGTAAACATGTGGCCTTTCGGTAGAATAATAATGCTAAATAAAAGAACTATACCATTGTTCACAGTCACTTCTTTTACCATAAAAGTTTCAAATGGTTTTCCACACCATCTTTTCTTTTTTTTTTTTTCATTTTTTTTTTTTATTTAACCCCCTGTATTTGCTTATAACCAAGTCTATACAGTGTGAGGGGGCCTTGCTCACATTTACAAAAAAATATATAAAGATGGAAAAAAAAAACAAAAACAAACAACGAAAATAGCCACCAGGGGTGTAGCTCCTGCTTCTGATAAGCATTTTTATCACAGTAGTGCTGTAATTTGCAATTCAACATCACCGAGTTTTCCGTTTCTTCACTGCTCTTCCTTTATTAACTGGAAAGTTTTTCCCATCTGCTTCAGAAACATTTTGATGATCCAATTCCATCATTGCTTCCTGAATAGCAGCTTCTAAATGAGAGTTCATTTTCCTCCCTCTGAGATACAGGTGGGGAGAATGGAGGCAAAAGAGGATGAGAGAAAGAGAGAGGGAAGAGGGAGAAAGAAAAAAGAAGAAAAAAACATGTCAGTAAACATTTATTATTCAAGAATTAGAAAAACAAATGTAAAAAAAACAATTTATACTATTTAAGCAGAAAATTAAGAGACAGGAACACAAGATCAAAGAGGAAATTTCAAGGACACATTCCACCCATCTCTAGTATTACTGCTCAATGCAGAAGAGGTTTTGCTAGCCATTGCTATTGTGGTGAGCAACAAATCATATTAGATGCTATATTTTGGGGATTTCCTCACCCAAATAGAAGACAAAGACCACTCAACAATCAATACATTAATGTTACTGGCACAGATGTACAGAATGGAATTGAAGCTAATGAGTGGCAGCGATTTCTGGTGCAGCATTGTGTGCAGTAAGATGGTGATGATGTTTGTGTACACACACACACACACACACAAAGAAGCAGAAAAATGTATTTAGCAATTCTATCAACACTGCCAGACTCTTCATCTACAACTAATAAATTTCTGTGTTTTTTAACACCATATGTCCATAAGAGATGCTTTCTTGAGACAGATTCTGCAGTTTCTAGGCTTTCAGCAGTATATCTGTGTTAAGTACGCTATACAGAATGCTATTTTGGACTAATACTGCTTCCATTGCTAATAACAAATTTTCACCCAACCTGTTGGCTAATAGCAATACCAATGATATGCTAATAACTACTTTTCTATATCAGTAGATGCTAAATTTATCTTAGCATGTGGTTTTTCTTGGATGCTTGCTATTGATGATGCTCAATAAAGCAGAAATACATATTTATCTATTCCAACACTTCTGCTGGATATTTTATGCTTGCTACTGATATATTTCTGTGCTTTTTAATGCTGTACATCTATACAGAATGTTTTCTTGAGATGAATACCTCACTTTCCAGGCTTTCAACAGTGTACCTGCATTAAGTATGTAATATAGAATGCTGTTTTGAACTAATAATGCTTCTATCACTAATAACACACACACACACACACACATACAGAAACAGATAGAAGTAAGCAACTGTCCCCTCTTACTACCACACTTTAATCAATGATGGATAAAGAAAGAAACATGTAAAATGTGTACAAGGTGGACATGGATTACAGGATAATGTACACATTCATTGTAATAATAATAATAATAATGACAATAATAATAATAATAATAATAATAATAATAATAAAAATTTTTTCTACTATAGGCACAGGGCCTGAAATTTTGGGGGGAGGGAGCCAATCAAGTAGATCGACCCCAGTATGCAACTGGTTCTCAATTTATCGAACCCAAAAGGCTGAAAGGAAAAGTCAACCTTAGTGGAATTTGAACTCAGAACATAGCGGCAGACGAAATACTGCTGAGTATTTTGCTCGGCGAACTAACGATTCTGCCAGCTCACCGCCATAATAATAATAATGATACTATATTGTCGAAATGTAACTGTATTATTAGTTTTACAGTTTTGGTGCCAGCAGTGTGTATGTGTGTGTGTGTGTATGTGTATACACACACACACACTCAATCCCTGCAATTGCCCTGAGCAGGTTCTACTTCCATAATATTTCCGAAAAGCAGGTTTCTTTTCTTTCTTTTATTCTATTTTATGTATGTCTCTTGACAAAAAAGTACCTATTTATTTATCATTCATATATATATATATACATGTATATCAATGCAGTTTATAGTGCACCTGAGCGCTTTATACAATAACCTCACTACTACTACGACTGCTGCTATTATTATTATTATTATATCAGTCTGATGTGAAAATATACTCTCTTAATCTTACTACACATTGTATTAATGAGTGATGATGATGACTGCCATCCCTATCTCATCACTGACACCACTCCCCTCAACACCAGTTATCTTATGAGACCTTAATCTCACTTATATAGCTTCTCTCTCTCTCTCTCTCTCTCTCTCTCTCTCTCTCTCTCTCTCTCACACACACACACACAGATAAATTGGATGCATTGTCTATTCATGCTTACATGGAAATATTAAATTATTGCTGCTGCTGCTGATGGTGATGATGATGATGATGACGACAACAACAAAAAATGAGGTTAATTGGTCAATCCAATTTTTTTCCAGCACAGAGGGAGGGGAGATGCATGCGAGGGGAATGGAAGTTTAAATGTTAATAACAACAACAACAATGCTAATGATGATGATGATGACGATGTAGATATTGCTGATGCTGACGATGATCTTGGTGGTGATGATGATGATGATGATGATGACAGAGTAGAGACAAAATGGCTGATTGGATAAACAATTGGAATATTGGACCCTAAGTACATACACCACTGGGTTTTGTGGATTAAATAATATTCATGGTAATAGTGATGATGATGCTGATGATGATAATGGTGGTGGTTATGATGATGTTGATGATGATGATGGCGGTAGTAATAATGATGGAGATGATGGATGGTGGTGGTGGTGGTGGTGGTGATGATGATGATGATGATGATGATGATGATGATGATGATGATGATGATGATGATGATGATGATGATGGGTTTGATGAGTGGTAGTGATGGTGGTGGTAACAGTACTGATGACAATGGGACTGAGGCTAGTTCCCCTCCGAGGCACAAGTCCAGGCAAGGTTGTTTATGCAAGACCAGTAGTTGCCCGTGCATAACAGCCCCCCCCCCATCTCCATGTCACAGATGTTATCCAAGAGAAAGGCAAAAAGGCCGATACAGCTTGTGACACCAGTGATGTCACAACTTGTTACAGTCGAGTGAAGTGAAGCAACATGAAGTAGAGTGTCTTGCTCAAGAATACAACACACAGCCTTGTCTGGGAATTGAACTCACAACCTCACGATTGTAAGCCCACCACTCTAACCACTGACCCATCATATGCCTTCACTTGTGTATGTGTGTGTGTGTGTGTGGTGTGTGTTTGTTTGTTCCCCCGCCAACACTTGACAAACTGGCATTGGTGTGCTTATGTCCCCATAACTTAGTGGTTCAGCAAAAAGACAATGATAAAATAAATACCAGGCTTAAAAGAATAATGACTGGGGTTGTTTTATTCGACTAAAATTCTTCAAGGTGGTACCCCAGCATGACCGCAGTCTAATGACTGAAACCAGTAAAAGATTAAAGACGAAAGATAAAAATACATACTTTCTATATTTTTTCCGTGCACGGTGATGTGCTTCTAAACCTTCTGACAAAGTCTTCAGTTTTTCTGGTTCAACCTGAGTAAAAGTATGATCACCAAACCATTCCACCCAAAGCTGAAAAATATAACATGATAAATTAATTAATAAAGACATTGCTTAACTAATTAATTAATCAAAGGATTAGTAAACGAATAATTAATTATTTCTGCTGTAGGCCTGAAGCCTGAAATAATAAATAAATAAATAGATAAATAGATAGATAAATAGGCGCAGGTGCAGGAGTGGCTGTGTGGTAAGTAGCTTGCTTACCAACCACATGGTTCCGGGTTCATTCCCACTGTGTGGCACCTTGGGCAAGTGTCTTCTTCTATAGCCTCGGGCCGACCAAAGCCTTGTGAGTGGATTTGGAAGACGGAAACTGAAAGAAGCTCGTCGTATATATGTATATATATATATATGTGTATGTGTGTGTGTGTGTGTGTGTTTGTTTGTGTGTCTGTGTTTGTCCCTCCAACTTCGCTTGACAACCGAGGCTGGTGTGTTTACGTCCCCGTAACTTAGCGGTTTGGCAAAAGAGACCGATAGAATAAGTACTAGTCTTCCAAAGAATAAGCTCTGGGGTCGATTTGCTCGACTAAAGGTGGTGCTCCAGCATGGCCACAGTCAAATGACTGAAACAAGTAAAAGAGTAAAAGAGTAAGAGTAAATAATAATAATAATAATAATAATAGTTTCAAATTTTGCCGCAAGGACAGTAATTTTTTGGGGGAAGGAATGAGTCAATTACATTGATCCTGATATTCATCTGGTAGTTACTTCATTGACCCTGAAAGAATGCGAAGCAAAGTCGACCTCGTCGGAATTTGAACTCAGAACGTAGCGACAAGTGAAATACCACTAAACATTTCCTCCAGCATGCTAATGATTCTGCCAGCTCACCACCTTAATAACAATAATCATAATAATCCTTTCTGTTACAGGCACAAGACCTGAAATTTTAGGGGAGGGGGATTAGCTGATTACGTCGACCCCCAAAATTTCACTGGTGAAAAGCAAAGCTGACCTTGGCAGAATCCGAACTCAGAATGTAAAGACGGAACAAATACAACTAAATATTTTGTCCAGCACACTAACAGCTTAGCTTGCTACCTTAATAATAATAATAATAATAATAATAATGATAATGATAATAATGATGATGATAATAATGATGATGATGATAATGAGAATAATAATAATAATAATAATAATAATAATAATGATAATAATAATGATAATAATAATAATGATGATGATAATAATAATTATGATAATAATAATAATTATGATAATAATAATAATAATAATAATAATAATAATAATGATAATAATCATCATCATCATCGTTTAACGTCTGTTTTCCATGCTGGCATGGGTTGGACAGTTTGATTGGGGACTGGCAAGCCAGGAGGCCGCACAAGTCTCCAATCTGATCTGGCAGTGTTTCTACAGCTGGATGCTCTTCCTAATGCCAACCACTCCTAGAGTGTTGCGGGCGCTTTTTACATGTCAGGCAGCACTGGCATTGGCCATGTTCGGATGGTGCTTTTTACATGCCAATGACGTGGGAGCCAGTCAGGCAGCACTGGCAACAATCCATGCATGAATGGTGTTTATTGTGTGCCACCAGCATGGGAGCAAGTCAGGCGGAACTGGCATCAGCCACAACTACAATTTCCATTTGATTGTGATTTGATTTGATTTTGATTTTGACTTACTTGACTCAATAGGTCTCAATAATAATAATAATCCTTTCTATTATAGGCACAAGGTCTGAAATATTGGGGAGGTGGATAGTCACTTACACTGACCCCCAGTGTTTCACTGGTACTTAATTCATCAACCCTGAAAGGATGAAAGGCAAATTTGACCTTGGCGGAATTTGAACTCAGAATGTAAAGACGGATGAAATGCCATGAAGCATTTGATAGGAGTGCTAACTAGTCTACCAACTCACTGCCTTAATAATAATAATAATAATAATAATAATAATAATAATAATAATAATAATAATAATAGCAAGCAATTCATCGTTAGTCGTAAGACTTGGGAAGCTAAATAGTGATAGCTAATATACATACAAATATATGTATGTACATACTTAAGTATGTGTGTGCATGTATATATACATATATATATACACACACACACATATATATATATATATATATATATATATATATATATATATATATATATATATATATATATATATATATATATATATATATATATATATATATATATATATATATATATATATATATATATATATATATATATATCGTTTAATCGTTTAACGTCCGCTTTCCATGCTATATATATATATATGCACAACAGAAATGATTGTGATGTACATAGAAAACTGAAGTGAGTTGTGCAGTAAATGACAAGGTCAAAATGTATTAAAATTTTGCTAGTTGACAAGCATTGAATAGAATGAATGGTTGGAGAAATCATTAATATTAGCTGTCACAGGCTCTAATGTTACAACTGCTTCTATTTGAATGCGTGTATTAATGAACAGTCAGCAGTGTGTTGGCCGGAAATAGCCAAAGACCAGATCAATAGTTTTCTTCAGTCTAGCTACCATGGAGCAGTTTAGCTGTTGGCAGAAATTTACTACATTGGTTAAGAACGGTGAAGACATGAGAATTCAATTTGGGCGTGACAATTGGAAAAAATCCAGACTGAATTTTTTTTTTTTCCTGTTTTATTTTGCCTTGTTTTTTTTTTATTTTTGCTTTTTAAATTGCATGCAAAAAAAAAAAGAACGAATTTAAAGAGAATCCAAATAAAATGAAAAAACACAAGGAGGGGGAAAGTAAAAAAGCTAAAAGAAACCACCTAAAATAGTTGTAAAATTTTCAAAATGCAAAGAAAAAAATATGTGGTAAGTTGACTTGGGAGAAAGCAGAAACCTTGTCGGAAAGGAAAAAAAAAAAGAATATTGGAACTAGGGAATTAAAGTTGAAACAAGAAGAAAGGAAAGAAAGAATTTTAACCAAAACATAACAGACATTAAAATAACACTCCTGAAATCATTATAGCAGCTAAATTTGAAGAATTCTAGAGAAAACAAGGCAGTGAAAGACTATGGAATAGTATGTTTCATTTGTCTAACAATGTGTGCACGTGGTGGTGGTGGTGGTGGTGGTGGTGGTTGATGTCTGAAGTGAAAACCAATTGACTGTGATGCAGAGAACATCAATACAGCTAACAGAGAATTAAGAAATGGTTAACTATGTGACATGTTATTTAATCAAGCAGCTGGGTTGTTATTATTATTATTATTATTATTATTACAAAAGTGAATCACAATCTCCCCCACCCCCACCCTCAAAGCCTTACAGGCCTCCTTCCATCCCTACCTCTGTCACTCCTCAGTCAAAATATATCACATTAATAAATAATGAGTTAAAAACAAGTTAATGTCAAAATGGCCTCCATGTAATTTCTGCTATGACACAGTCACTATGTTATGACACACTGACATTGTGGACGTGTGCATACATATACATACATTTATATATATATATATATATATATATATATATATATATTTATTTATTTTTAAATTTGTTGGGTTTTATGGGATACCTTTCCATAAATTCACATAACACACCATATACAAGTATATATATATATATATACACACACACACACACACACACATATATATATACATATATAACATGCATATATATATATATATATATATATATATATATATATATATATACATGCATACATATACACACACATTTATATATATATTGTGGCACTCTGTTGGTTACGACGTCGAGGGTTCCAGTTGATCCGATAAACAGAACAGCCTGCTCATGAAATTAACGTGCAAGTGGCTGAGCACTCCACAGACACGTGTACCCTTAACGTAGTTCTTGGGGAGATTCAGCATGACACAGAGTGTGACAAGGCTGGCCCTTCGAAATACAGGTAGGTACAACAGAAACAGGAAGAAAGGGTGAGAGTATGTTGTGGTGAAAGAGTACAGCTGGGTTCGCCACCGCTCCCTCCTGGAGCCTCGTGGAGCTTTAGGCGTTTGTTTCAGAATGAAATGTTGGCTGAGTATAGAATGGTAATAAGAAAAAGAAATGATAAAGGAATAAAGGATTATCCCATGAACTTCATTAGTTTACAGCTGTATCTGCTACCAGGTGCAGTGGGCTCAGAGTTGTTACTAAGTGCAATGGGCTCTGCTACAAGGTGTAATGGGTTCATGAGTACCTGAATAACACCTTTTCTTATAGCAGAAACAGGTGTAAGTTAATGAAGTTCATAAGATAATCATTTATTCGTTTGTCATCTCTTTTTCTTACATATATATATATATAAAGCATGGTCAGAAAAAAAAAAAACTGAGTGACTCACCTTACCAGCTTCAGGTTTCTGATTTCCCTTCACCTCACTAATGTTAATGAGTTTACCAGGCCACGACGGAAAGCCTCTGATCTGACCCCATACCAAATCTCCAGTGTTGAAAATTCTTGGATATGTTGGCATCATAGGCTCTTCCATAGAATCCTCATCATCTAAGAAATGATAGACAGAGTGATACTAATAGTTTTGTCATTTCAATAAGAGAGAGAGAGAGACACACATGCACACACTCACAGAGTGAGAAACATATAAACAGAGAGGTATGGAGTTGATAGACATTGACATTATTATTTTTATCATTTCAATAAGAAAGAGTGAGAGAGAGGGAGAGAAAGACTGTATACATGAGAGAGGCGGGGGAGAGAAAGGACTGTATGCATGAGAGAGAGAGTCAGACAGACAGACAGACAGAAAGGTAAAGAAATTAAAGACAGACTCTTAATACCCCCAAAGAGATTTTGATAGTTTTTGTTTAGTCCCAAGTTTTCTCTGAGCAAACTCATGATTAAAGCTGTTCTTGCCATGACCACCCTGTCTTTTGTTTACAGACACATTGATATCCAACATGCACTTTCCCATCATTATTTTAAGACAAGCATGGCTGTGTGGTTAAGAAGCTTGCTTCCCGACCATGTGGTCTTGGGTTCAGTCCCACTGCAAAGCACCTCGAGCAAATGTCTTCTACTATAGCTCTGGGCTAACCTGAGCCTAGTGAGCAGACTTGGTAGATGGAAACTAAAAGAAGCCTGTCATGTGTGTGTGCATATGCATGCATTTGCCCTTTACTATACTTCTCGACAACTGGTGTTTGTGTGTTTATGTTCCTTAACTTAGTGTTGTGGCAAAGAGATTGATAGAATAAGTACCAGGCTTTAAAGTAATAAAATAAGGGCAATTCATTTGACTAAAACTTCAAGGCAGTGCCCCAGTATGGACGCAGTCTAATGACTGAAACAAGTTAAAAAAAAAAAGAGATAATAGCTGTTTGTAAACAAAAAGTCCCCAGTTGTCCAAATGATGCCATTTAATTGCAACATTTCACTGAGTTGTTTGAAGTACAAGGGAAATATTTCCTTAGTTGGAAAGAAGTTTGGGGTTGGCAACAGAAACAGCGTGTAGGTATCAAGAAATCTGCTTTGACTAAGTTTCATCTGACCCATGCAAGCATTGAAAAGTAGGCATTAAAACAATGATAAGTATCCAAGTGATTAAGTGTGTGTTTGTTACTGTCTCCTGGTCTTGACATTGCATGGTCATTTCCTTTCTGAATTTTCCTTGAAAACATGTCTGGTGACAGGGAAATATCATCTTGCATGGACACAAATGGGGGTTGGTGACAAGAAGGGTCTCTCTCTAACCATAGAAAACCTGCATTAATGAATTCTGTTTGACTCGTGCAAGTATGGAAAGGTGGACATTAACATGATGGTGATGATTATGATGATGATGATGATAATGAAGGAGGATATAATACAGCATAAAAAAAAAACAGGGAAAAAAAACAAAACAGAAATTAAAAAAAAAATAGTAGGGTATTAGTTTAACACGAAGAAAATAAGATGAAAATGCTTTTAACATTTTGGACACAAAGGAAATGAAAGAGAAGAAGGAAATATGGAAAAAGAAGAATGATAAAGAAAAAAAAAGGGAAAGAATAGAAAGGGAAAATGGATAGACAAAAGAAATCAAGAAGCGGAAAAGCCACAAGTTGCCAAAGTCAGAACCATCTTGGAGAGTGAGGTTAGTAGTTGAAGAGTGAAAACAAGGGAGATAAATTGGAAAATATCAGTGTTAATAGAGTGCATGTGTACAAGCAAGTATGATGTGTGTGTAACATTCTTTATCTATTGCTTGTCTGGGTTCCCTTATTTTGTGATGCATTGGTGTGTGTCTGTGTGTGTCTGTGTGTATGCATTTGTGAGTATGGATGTGGCAATTAAAAGTTAAAAGAGGATGATGATAGAGATGATGATGATGATAAAAAAATATGCAGTGGATTAGCAGAGTCATTAGAGCATTGGATAAAATGCCTTTCTGTATCTGTTTCAGTTCATTATATTCTAGTTTCAAATCCTGCAGAGGTCAACTCAAGTACTGGGTAGGGGGGGGGGGGATCTAATAGACTAACCTCCTCCCCCAACTTTCTGGTCTTGTGCCTATGTTATTAAAGGTAGACCATTAGTAGAAATGTGAGCATTGGACAAAATAGCTTGTGAGGTCTTTTTTTTTTTTATATTGTCCATAGAACATCTTATTTTAACAACCTTCAAAGAAAGACAAACAAAAGGAGGGTTAAATTTCAGTTCTGAACATAAAGGGATAATAACTAAATACACAAACAAAGCATTCTCTCCAACAATAACAGGAACAATATAACAATTATAGAAATAATAATAATAATAATAATAATAATAATAATAATAATAATAATAATTCTTTCTGCTGTAGGCACAAAGCCTGAAATTTTGCAGGAGGGGGAGGTACTTTATTTAAACAGGTACTTTATTTTATCAAACTTGAAAAGATAAACAGCAAAGTTGACTTGGTGAAATTTGAACTTAGAACATAAAGAGAACGAAGAAATGTCTCTGAGCCTTTTTTGTCTGACGAGTCAGCAATAATTTGGAAGTATCAGCACTCAACTACCAGCATGGCTGAAAAAGATTGGTGCAAGTGTGAAGGTAGAACACCTACAAAAATCAGTATTGCTTGGAACTGCAAAAATTCTTCGCAGGGTCCTTGAAGCATGACCATTAAATAAGTGTCGCCTTAGTCTGCTGGCTGTGGACAGCTGACACTTTCCATCATACCCAGTAAAATAAGCTGAGAGTTTTCATATAATAATAATAATAATAATAATAATAATAATAATAATAATAATAATAATGATAATAATAATAATACTTTCTACTATAAGCACAAGGGCTGAAATTTTGGGGGTGGGGATTAGTTAATTATATTGACTCCAGTGCTTAACTGGCTCTTATTTTATTGACAACAAAAGGATGAAAAGCAAAGCCAACCTCGGTGGAATTTGAACTCAGAATGTAAAGACAGACAAAATGCTGCTAAGAATTTTGTCTGGCATGCTAACAATTCTGCCAGCCTGCCATAATAATAATAATAATAATAATACGCAAAACACTTTCAATACAGTAACCATAAGAGCACCACAGCACATACCCAAGGCACACAGAGCTGCGCTCGGTAGTGAAGTGAAAGCACATTATAAAAATAAAACTACTGAACAATAATAATAATAATAGGAACAAATAGGGGTTGCAATAAGGGTGGAGCACTTGCAGAAAACAGCACTGCTTGAATATTCTGGATGGTGCTTGAAAACTAAGGGGTGTTACCTTAGTTCACTGGTAGTGAATAGTTGGCACCGTAATACATCTCCAGCGTTAGAAGCTGTGCAAAGACAATAAATAATAATAATAATAATAATCCTTTCTACTGAAGGCACAAGACCTGAAATTTTGGAGGAGGGGACTAATTGATTACATTGACCCCAATACTCAACTGGTACTTATTTTATCGACCCTGAAAGGTTGAAAGGCAAAATCCACCGCAGTGGAATTTGTATTCAGAACAACAAAGACAAATGCAATGCCGATAAACAATTTACCCAACATGCTAATAATTCTGCCAACTTGGGGCCAGTCAATTTTATCGACCCCAGTGCTCAGCTGGAGCTTATTTCATCAACATTGAAAGGATGAAAGGCAAAGATGACCTCAGCAGAATTTGAATTCAGAACATAAAGATGGATGAAATGCCGCTAAGCATTTTAACTGGCATGCTAATGATTCTGGCAGCTCACTACCTTAATAATAATAATAACAATAACAATAACAACAACGACTATGATAATAATAATAAAGTCTTACCATCAAATATGTGATTTCTACAGTGTTCTCTAAGCCGTTTCATTCCTCGGCGAACTATAGTATCTGTTTGATGAGTTGCTAAATTGGGTTTTGTTGTTGAGAAAAACTCATTGATGGCTTTCTGTTTGTAGTTGTCAGCAGCAACAGCAGCAGTTAACACTTTGTTTTCAGTTTCCAAAGAACATGAAATCTGATTTTCTGGTGGAGACTTAACTACTGCATCGTTAGAACTGCTGACTTTATCAAAACAAAAGTCATCGATGGTTTTTTCATCATCCAATTTAGATTTCTGTAAACAATTCTCTGACTCTTGGTTATTGTTAAGAGTTGAAGAATTGTTGTAAGAATTCAATTTGTTAAGCGGAGGTTCATCTGAGCTTTGAGTTGCAGCCTGGCTATTTTCAGGGGAACGGTTAGAAAGAGAATCTTCTGAATAACTGCAGGTTGTTTGGTCATCCTCCTCTTCTGTTGAGGAAAAATTCTTCATAAATACATGAGAGGGGCCATTTTTTATTAAATCATCCAAATTTTTATTTTCATTGGATTCTTGGCAGTCTGTAGGTACAAACCTGATTTCGCTGTTGGCGATTTGGTCAGATATTTCAATGTTCTTAGATTGCACACCATGATGTGGAGTTTGTTTTTTGTCTGACATTTCAACAACAGCACCATCCACTGCAGAAGATTGTAACAAGGTTATTTGAGAAGGTTCCTGCATCTGACTAACACAGTTATTAGTTCCACTTTCAGAAATATGATTGCTCCAAGAGCAGAGGGTAGAAGAGAGCACTTGCATATCTGATGAATGTTTAGTGGATTGATAGCTATTATCATAGGGCAAAGAAACAGGAGATGGAGACTTGCTTCCCCTCTCCTGTATACTAACAGGGAAACTTCTATCAAGGCCACATGATAAAGATGCTTCAGAAAGTGAAGAGCTGGGTGTTGGCGCATCTTCTGAGATGTCATTTGGAACTGATGCTGTATCAGTCAGCTCTTTTTGATGAGCCATGGACGGCTTTAATGTTGTGGATAATTCGTTTCTGTGTCCTCCCGAGACATCTATACTGCTATAATCTGGAGTAACAGCATCTAAAGAATCTTCTACTTTCCTCAAACATACCAATTTACCAGCACCATTGGTATCAACAGTTTCTTGCAAACAGGGGCTAACTAAAGAGCAAACCTCTTCAAAGTTATCTGATGTGTCAGAGTTGGTAAGTGTGTCAGCTGTTGCTTTATCCAAGTAGAAAGTGGATTCCCCCTGTATAGTTTGGTTCAACTGACTCATGTGAAGCAGCTGCTGTTGTAGGTGAACGGCTTGAAGTGGCACCGACATATTGGTGTTTCCTAAACCCCCCCAGTTTGCTGATAAACTATATATATTGCTGCTGTTCTCAAAACTGTTGCCATGATTAGGACTTAATAGTGTCGGTAGGTCCATGGCAGGGTTTAAGAATGGAGTTGCTGAGAAATTGATTTTATTGTACTCAGCAGGTATTCCTGTACCGAGGATTTGTAACAAAGGCATCTGCATGTTGGGGACAACAACAAATTGAGCTGTTGAAAACTGAGATAAGTTGTTTGCAACAGTTGGACTTGTTTTATCTACAGTTGGTGTTCTGTTGCAATTGGATAATTTTGTGTGGATGGGGCAGTTGGTTGCACAAGAAAGTGCACTGTCTGAGTAGGCCTTCTGTGGTGCAGATTTATTTTGTATAGGAGAAACAGGGTCAGCAATGCACGCGGACTGGCACATGTTAGAAGAATTCTCTTTGATGTTTGAAACAATGCAAGCTGTTGTACTAGTTGGCACCTGTGGACTTGTCAATAGTTTCTGGGGCTGGCTACTGGAATCTGGGGTCAGATTGTCAGAGAGCTGGGAATGAAGCATTCCTATTTGTTGATGACTGGAGCCATTTACAGGCAGAGGACTGGCTATCAGAAGTGGGTTGGCACCAGATTGGTTACCTAAGGTTCCAACAACTTGCATTATGGGAGAATGGTTTAGAGATGTTTGTGAGATACCAACAGCAGGAATCAGATGAGTTAGGGTGTTGGTTACAGCTGATACCATAGGTAAGGACATAGGTGGCATCGGTGCATTCATAGCAACAAAAGGAAATTGATTGTTCATGAGATTAACTCCGAGGTTTGTCAATTGGGGATTGATGCACTGAGCCATATTTGGTAAGACGTTATTATCTAAACTAGATAACAATTTCTCAGGCAGGTCTTCTATTGCTACTTTGGTGAAATTAGGACTGTTTTCTTTTGAACAATTTTTATTTCTTTGTTGGCATTCTCCTTGCTTCACTGTGGTGTTATCTGATGTTGGCAATGGCACAGTCTGTGCAGTGCTGTCCTTACGATTGCTGGTCACTGTTGGTATTGTTACTTTGTGATTTGGAGATGAAAGCATCGTCTGAAATGTACCAGTAAAAGTACCAGGGGATGGTGCAGCAGATGTAGATGTTGACTGACCAATCACACTTGAGATGGAGTTCTGCTGCAAATTGGTCAAGGCAGCTGCAGCAGCAGTGAGATTGTGTGAAAGTCCAGTGCCACCGGTAATTCCATTATTAGCAGACGTTCCAGCCTGTTGAAACAATAAGGGTGTATTCTGTCCAGGAGTAAGGCCAAAACAAGTTCCTATTGCACAGGGCAGTTTTGAGGCAGAAGTTGTTGAAATGCTGGATGGCATAGTGTAATTAGTAGATGTAGGAGAAAGGTTGACATTTAATTGCAAGGGCTGATTAATCTGAGGTGATCCTATAATCTGCTGCCCCAAAAGTACATTGATGGATGGAGCAGGAGGTCGTGATAGCTGGGCCCGTGCAGCAGCTGATAAAAGATTACTTGCAGGGAATTCCCCGCTGTGATTTAGAATTTGTTGTAAGCAGTTAGGTGATATACTTGATGTAGAATTGATGTTTGGACTGATTGTAAATTGTGCTAATGTTTGACAAGTGCTATTTGTTGGGTTTGCAGCAGTTGTTGGTACTGATGCTGATGTTGTTGTTGTTGCTTTAGACAGAATGTTTGGGCGCGTTCTTGACTTGTGTACATGTTTTAACTTTTTGTTAGCATTTTGTGTTGTTGTTGCTGCACTCACATGATTCTGATGAGATGAACTAGATTTCCCAGAGCCAGAACTGATTTTTGATTTCGAAGGACTTTTAGTGGTTGCAGATGACATGGCTAAAGAACTGTCAGTTCCTGGCACTGAACTCGATGTAGAACATGCATTAATCACTGCACCAGAGGAGTTCAGCAAAGAAGCATTTAACAACGAGTTGTTTTTAACAGTGTCAGGAGATTTAGTAAGAATTTCAGATTTTTCATTTGAATTAGGTGAAGATAGAGATACTTTTTCCCTTGGTGATAATACTTTTGGATGATCAGCAGAAGGTGAAGAAGATGATTTGGAAGTTTTTTGTAGAACGGCTTTACATGAACTGGTTGATGAATTCTGATGAAGTGAAGAAGAGTTGAAAACAGAAGTAGGAGATTGTTGCTCAGTGTGAACCCATATGTTACCGTTTGGTTCTTTCCAGTTAGTTATTCCTTGTTTATGTGGTGATCCCAGAACTTCCTGAGCAGGCTCTACCAACTGTTCCGTTCTTGCAGATGAAGCAATAGAGCCATTTACGATTTCAGTCTGTTGAGCAAGGTAGCCAACAGGATTGTCGATAAATGAAGCCGGTATATATTTGCTAGGAGGACTTGCTTGAGAAAGCAGTTTGTGTTTTTTGTTACATGTGCCCTTATGTTCTGATATACTATTGTATTTTCTCTTTTCTCTTTTAGAACGCATTCTTTTTACCTTACCGTTCTTAACAGTTTCTGATGCTACCGTGTCACTAACTGGAGAATACAACTGACTCAAGATATTGCCTGTATAAATACCATCTTGCAAAGAATTTTGTGTTATTAAAGGGGATGCAAACTTTTGGTTTCCAATTGTCTGCATGTGGAATAGCATGGAATTGGTCTGATTGAGCTGAGGATAGAAGCCAGCAGGAGTGGTGAGAACTGTATTTCCAGACAGTTGGAAGTTGAGAGCAGCAGCAGCAGCGGCGGCAGCTGCTCCAGCTTGGTTCTGATATGGAGTAAAAGCAGGATGTCCAGCAGTTAGAGGTGTAAGAGGAGATGGTTGTAGAAACAGTTGGTTCTTAAACTGATCAGATGGAAAGACAGTTTGGATAGTGAGGGGACTGGGCTGAATGCCTAATGCAGCAAATGCTGACTGACTTTGAAGATTAAGAACTGGACTTTGAATGTTATTTGGATGCGTATGATCTGGACTAAAGTCTAATTTACTTGAACCATGGCAGTTGAGAGAACCTACTTCATCAGTTTGATCGACTGACATAAACAGTTTTTTACATGTCTCTTTTAGTGCATCAGTCTGTAACAGAGGCTGTTGCTCACTACCGTTCTGTTGTTCACTAGTGTTCTGTTGTAACGTAATAAAAACAGGAGATTTAATGATGTCAGCTGGAGGTGAAGTTGGCTGAGCAGTTTCAGAATTGTGATTAGAAGGTGGTTGTTGTGGAGTTGATGACTGAGAAGTAATATTGTTAACACCAGCAGTTTTATTAGCTAATACAGTTGAGTTTAAAGACGATGCCAGTTTAAGTTGGTCTCGTTCAGCTAAGAGTTGAGACACTAATATTCCATCATATGGACTGGGGTGACTTTTACTCTTTGATCTCTTGCGAGGTTTGGTATCTGGAATGAAATAAAAATTACATTAATATCAAGAAGAAGAACATAGAAAAAAAAAGAGACAATGAACAATATCAATAACAATTGCCGCTGAAACTTTTGTCCTCTAAATCAGTGGATCCACAACCATTTTTTGAACCATGGATTGGTTTCACACAAGAACTTTTTTGCATAGACTGGGGTGTTACATGTGTAACAAAACACTACATTTATAATACATATATATAAAACTGGCACTTTGTCGGTTACGACGATAAGGGTTCCAGTTGATCCGACCAATGGAACAGCCTGTTCGTGAAATTGATGTGCAAGTGTTTGAAAAAGACACTACAGACATGTGTATCCTTAAAGTAGCTCTTAGAGAGATTCAGTGTGACACAGAATGTAATAAGGCCGTACAACAACTCGTTTTTGTCAGTTGAGTGAATTGCAGGAATGTGAAATAAAGTATCTTGCTCAAAGACACAACATGCCATTGGGAATCAAACTCATGACTTCACAATTATGAACTGAAAACACTAACTACTAAGCCATGTGCCTTCACAATATACACACACACACACACACAAACACACATAGTCTTTTATTTTTTTTTCTTTAATTTGTTTCAGACATTTTGACTGCGGCCATGCTGTGGCACTGCTTTTAGTCGAACAAATTGACCCTAGGACTTATTTTTGTAAGCCTAGTACTTATTCTATCGGTTGTAAACACACCAGCATTGGTTCCAAGCAATGGTGTGGGGACAAACATGAACACATAAACATACACACACACACACATATATATATATATATATATATATATATATATATATATATATATATATATATATGATGGGCTTCCTTCAGTTTCCATCCACCAAATCCACTCACAAGTCTTTGATCAGCTCGAGGCCATAGTGGAAGACACTTGCCCATGGTGCCATGCAGTAGGACTGAACCTGGAACCATGTGGTTTGTAAGCAAGTTACTTACCACACAGCCACTCCTGCACCTATATATATATATATATATATTTACAAGTATAAAACATATATAATTCAAAAACATCTTGCAGTCTGTGAGAGTCAATAAAATAGCAAGTTATTCTTTCGGTAAGGCCTGGTACCAAATGATCGACAGCCTGATAGTGATCTGTAGCCCAGTGATTAACGATTCCTGATCAAGATGAAAGACTGATTAAAAAAATAGGTGCACTGAGAAAAGGGGAGACAAATGTTAAAAATTTCTTTTCAAGCCAAGCCTGGTCATTGGAGTTTAGCAAGAGAAAGTAAAAGTCTATTATGTTTACATTGACATAGTTTTTAATGCAATTTTACTCTGCTTTATAGAAATCTACAAGAACAACAACAATACTTTTTCAGCTAAAGAGAGTTAATTAAAAGAAAAATTATCGTGATTCAACTTTAATCACAAGTAAACAAACAACCAGTAAAAGATGAGATGCAAAAAAATGAAAAAGAAAAACTCTCAGTTTTATATGTGTGTGTGTTGTGTTGTGTTTGTAATACTAAATATTTTTGAGGATGTGTAGTACTTGTGATGCGAGGACACACAGACGAAACAAAAGAAGTAATATCACTCAAGTAGTCAGGTATTTTGAACAGCACTTGCATACATGTGACGTTCGTAATGCTTAATAAAAGAATAAATAAAAAATTATGCAAAAGCAATTCTTGGTTTTTTTTTTTAATATAGGAATAAAGACTGCATTAAAATATTCTCAATAACTTGTGCAATTGAACAGACCTCTTAAAACATTTTTACATTAGCAAACAAGCAGTAACTGTGTATTATAAATATTTTACTGTCGTCATCACCATCCTTATGCCCTCATAATTGCTATCACTACTATGACCACCACCATCACCACCACCACCACCAACATTATCATTATAGTTGACTTTATAAAGCCAATTTTAATTCCACTAACAACATTACCATTATTCCATTAGAATAGTTGAGTAGTTAAAGTTGTGGACCATTGCTTCAATGTTTTATTAACTTTTATTAACTCAGGCATTCAAAATTGTTTTGTACACCTCCATTCTTCTTTTCTTCACCAAGGAGACACCTTAACACAACCAGCTCCAAGCAATTACAGCCAAAAGAACTGACTTCACAGTCGAATGCTGGTTGCTGCAGCAACTTCAAACAAAATGTCTAAAATTGCACAGCTAATCAACTCATGATGTAAACATGATTCAACTTCTGTAAAAAATATTTCCAATAACCTTCTTCCTATTTGAAGACTTGAGTATGTTCTGGAACTGAAGATGATTTTTGTCTATTTAATTGTTTTACCTGTGTGTGTGTGTGTGTGTGTGTGACAACTATAATGTTGAACAGTCTACTGTACAGTAAACATTACTCATAAGCCATGACCAGATCAAGTGCTAAAATCCAATAGCAATGGAATGGAGCTCCTATGTCTGGATTGGTGTTGTTACTGCATGCACCAGTAATTTGAATTGCATCTCCCAAAAAAGGGCCACTTGGTGGATTAGCATGGAGTCACTCACAAACGTGTTAACATCTGGCACACAGATGTGCCACCTCCTAACCCTGATCACAGTCACTCACAAACATGTAGCACATCTGATGCACAGATGTGCTACATGTCTCCTCTCATTGCTCTTTCTACCACTACTTCAGTGGCCTCTGCTCCCTGCAACTAGCTGGTTGGCTGATCTTGCATCCCCATTCCCTGACTCATTCAACTATCAGCCATAGTGTGTTTACATCCTAATGCAGTCCCACACAACAATCAAGATATCCAAAATTTCCTCTCCTGAATGTCAACCACTTCTACATTCCTCTCTGCTCAAGGTCTTTTTTCCTGTAATTCTGTAATTGTTTTCCAATAAGAATATGAACCACACTGACCTCAATTGTCTTGGAAAGTAAGCAAAGACTATAAACACAGTCCTTTCTTCTACACTAAACTATTAAAAAAGAAAGAAAGAAAAAAGGCTGCAATGGACAGGGACTGTAAACATGAGTTCAAGAATTGCCTTCAGCAGGAAACCTAGAACCTAGCTTTTCAAACTAACTACTCCTGTAGTTTACTGTGTCAGCTTATGTTACACCTTTACAGCTAGGTAGACTGAGCTAAGAGTAGAATACATTTCTTTTGTCCTAGAACACTGTACAGTGTCAATAATAAAACACAAACCATAAATACTTCAGTTGGTAGATGCCAATAAGAAAAATATTTCTGAGACTTCAAAGGGCTTTTTAAGAGTTGCTGATAAGTATTGGTCTTAAGGCATTGAAAAGACAACGAGAGATAAATCTTTTATCACGGGTAACTTTTCTTGACAGATAGACGAATCGAGCTTAGTATACAACAAATGTCCTGCCCAGAAACACAACCGAAATTCCAGTCAAATGTCTATTGAAAAAACAATACAATAAAAGTGAGTGAGTGTGTGTTTTAAACAGTATGATCTGACCTTAATGTCACTTTCTAAGACTCAACACACAATTTCAAATCAGAATTTTTCACAAGTACGTACAACAAAGGTATTTGTTTTCCTTTCCACAAAAATACTTTGAAGTTAATAACCAAGGAATGTAAACAATGCTGTAACTACTGTAACCCAAATAATCTTAAATGGAGATTAATATACAACAGGACCATTACAAGATTCAGTTGACAGGGTTATAATGCTGTTGACTTAAGGTTTGACAATTTCATATCCTTTAACTGCTTGCTCTTGCTCTGTGGCCCATTCAACTCTTTCCAATTCAGTTTATTACTGTTTTAATGTCCGCTTTTTCATACCAGCATGGATTGGATGGAAACTGAGGCAGATTTTCTATGGTCGGATGCCTTTCCTGTTGCCAACCCTCACTTGTTACCAAGTAAAGTAATATTTCCTCATGAAAACCAGACATGTTTTCATGGCATATTGGAAATGGCTGACACTGCTCACATGGCAGTGATATTTGCTTACAACTATTACACAATGTTGAGGCAGTAACACACACGGGCACACACACAGAGTAGGATGTGTGTGTGTGTGTGTGTGTGTGTGTGTGTTTGTTTGTGTATCTATGTGTGTGTCTTTGTGTTTATGTTTGGTGTTTGTCTACACCACCACCACCACCACCACCACTGCTTGGCAACTGGTGTTGGTGTGTTTATGCTCCCATAACTTACTGGTTCAGCCAAAGAGACTTATAGAATAAGTTCCAGGCGTAAAAAAAATAAGTACAGGGGTCGATTCATTTGATTAAAAATCTAAGACAGTGCTCCAGCATGGCAAGAGTCTAAGAACTGAAACAAGTAAAAGAATAAAAGAATGGTAGATTCTCTATACAAATGGTAGAGGTTATCATGGAGTAGAACTGTTTCATATACCAGCCATGACATGCAAATATAATCAGAAAAAGAATCTAGTGTGCTGTCGGGATCAAACCAAACACCACAAGGTAAAGTTATGAACCACAGACATGTCTAGGTGTCTTGCCTAGGTGTATAAATATAAGAATATTTGTATACTCCTTTGTACATATGTCAATATGTATAGCCATTTTTACATTTTATATATATTTATGTATACACACACATGCCTATATACACAAATACATAGTGCACCTGAGCTCTGTATACAATACATTTATCATCATATAATATAATATAATATATATTAGATATATATATATATATATATATATATATACACATACATATACATACACACTGCATAGACATATACATTAAATATACATACACACAGACACATATGCACACACACAGATACACACTACAGAGGAGAATACATGTATTTTATGTGTATACATTTAGGTAGATACAAACCTTACAGATGAATACATAGGCCAATAACACAAACACACAGCAAGACTAAAGTGAGTTAAGCAAGTGAGATGTTGAGCAGATGAAAACTAAAGTTTACAGACAAGACATAAATCAAAAGCAACATAACTCATTCACTTCCCTCTTTTTCTCTCACCACACATATATACATATATATATACAGAGAGAGGTGGAGTGAAGGGAGAGATACACACATATTCACACATGTACACACACACACTCATATATATATACATATATATATACAGAGAGAGGTGGAGTGAAGGGAGAGATACACACATATTCACACATGTACACACTCACTCATATATATATATATATATATATATATATATATATATAAACACACAGAGGTGGAGTGAAGGGAGAGATACACACATATTCACACATGTACACACACACACTCATATATATATATATATATATATATATATATATATATAAACACACAGAGGTGGAGTGAAGGGAGAGATACACACATATTCACACATGTACACACACACACACTCATATATATATATATATATATATATATATATATATATATGAACACACAGAGGTGGAGTGAAGGGAGAGATACACACATACTCACACAACTGCACATGAATGTTTGTGTGTGTGTGTGTGTGTGTGTGTGTGTGTGTGTATACATATACATTTATTTAACTTCAAGGATTTACAAAACAACATAAATACATAAATAATGCAAAATAACATTTGACCGATAAATGAAAAGAACAAAAGCAATGATCAATTTTTGAAAGAATAACAGAAGTTGATCACGTCTGGGAGGGAAATACATGCAGAATCATTGGCTGACTAAAAGAACACCAATATGAATTGGTTAAACAATATAATATAATTTATACCCATGGAGGTATGACTTTGCAACAACATTGTTTTGGGTTCTGTCCCACTGCATGGCACTTTGAGCAAGTGTCTTTTACTAGAGCCTTGAGATGACCAATGCTTTGTGAATGAATCTTGTTGATTGAAACTGCATGGAAGCCTGCTGCACATCATCATCATCATTGTTTAACGTCTGTTTTCCATGCTGGCATGGGTTGGACGGTTTGACTGGGGACTGGCAAGCCAAGAGGCTGCGCCAGGCTCCAATCTGATGTGACAAGTTTTCTACAGCTGGATGCCCTTCCTAACACCAACCACTCTGAGAGTGTAGTGAGTGCTTTTTATGTGCCACTGGTACAGGAGCCAGATGGGTGGCACTGGCATTGGCCACGTTTCGCTGGTGCTTTTTACATGCCACCGGCACAGGAGCCAGTCAGGTGGCACTGGCATCAGCCACGTTTGGATGGTGCCTTTTACGTGCCACTGGCATCAGCCACGTTTGGATAGTGCTTCTTACATGCCACAGGCACAGGAGCCAGTGAGGCGGTACTGGCAACGATCCATGCATGAATGGTGCTTATTGCACATGTATGTATATGTATATATATATATATATATATATATATATATATATATGAGACAAAGAAAAACCATGACCAAGGAAAGACAGAACTAATGGAAAAAAATGAGATGTGACCAAGAAAAGACAGGACCTAGAAAAATCTAAAGACTGAGATCAAGGGAAAAAGAGAAAAGACAGAGACCAGACCAAGAAATGGCCAAAAGAGAAGTCCTACACTAGAACAAGAAAAGACCGATATGAGACAAAGACAAGACTAAAAGATAATGAGGAAAGATCTTACCTCATTTTCATACACCAATATAATACAAAGAGCAGGAAAAGACTAAAATAAGGCTGAGACTAGATCAAGAAAGAACGAGACAAAAAACAGATGAAGAACAGTTCAAAACTGAGACCAGATCAAATAAGACTAAAACGAAGAAAAGTTCAACATAAAGAAGATGAGGAGTAGATAAAAAAAAAAGCTAAAAATGGACCAAGAAAAGGCTGAGGCTTGATGAAGAAAAGACTGAGATGGGATGAAGAAAACACCAAGACCAAAACCAGACAAAGATCAAATTGAGACTGAAATTGGTCAAAATAATAGATCAAGAAAAGATTGAGAACAAACTAAAAAAAAACGACCAACACTGAAACCATGAAAGCCAACACCCGAATCATGACCTTGTGTACTTATAGCCTGCCACCTACCTATATATTTGTCGCACCTGATTTGTAAGAAACAGTGAATGAAGCATTGACTGGTATTGCAAATATTCACCCAGCTGAATAAAAATCTGGTACATGGAATAGAGACAGTATTAGAATAATATAGATATCTATGTATCATACTTAATATACGCACATCACAGAATATTTTTTATTATTTCATCATAGGTTACATAATCTTTACATGTGTTTCACTTGTGTGTATTAGTATATTATGCAACCATTAATCTTTCTGACTCTGAACAAATAAGTACCAGTGATATACGGGGTGTTAATGTATTCATTTATACCCTCTCCCCTCTCCCCTTACCTCACACACCTATAAATTTATGACCTTATGCCGATGTAAGAGAAATCAATATTAATATCGGTTACATAATCTTTACATGTTTTTCACTTGTGTGTATTAGTATATTATGCAACCATTGTTACAGACAGTAGCATAATCACCCTACATACCAGATCATCAGAAGACAACTGAAATTTACTCCATTAATGGTTACCAACATCAGTTGGTATGTAGAGCAAAGGTTTTCTATTCCACAGTCTCATTTGAAACAGCAACTTTTCAATACACACACATACATATAATATAATCAACATGTATATATATATATATATATATATATATATATATATATATATATATATATACATACAACACATATGATATATATATATATATATATATATATATATATATATATATATATATATATATATATATATATATATATATAAGCATATATGATATATACATATAATATATATGATATATACGTAATTATAATATATAGATATATACATATAAAATACAAATGATATTATATATAATATGTGTATGTGTGTGTATATTTGTGTATGCATATGCTAAGAGTATGAGAAGTCTGACGAAGTATCGATACTTTGGGGAAGAGGCAGGGTGTGGTGGTAGAAGTGGTGGTGGTGGTAGTGGTGGTGGTGGTAGTGGTTACATTATGATCAAAGAAGAACTAAAATAGTTAAATTCCTTTGAAGATGGCAATAACAGTAACAATAAGAACAATATCCAAAGTACATTAGTAAAAGTCTGTTAGTAAATGCTACGCTTCATTACACAAGAGAGTAGGTGTGTGTGTGTGTGTGTGTGTGTGTGTGTGTGTGTGTGTAGTGTAGTGTTTGTGGAAGTGTGCATGTGTTTGTTGTTAGTGTTTGCAAGTAATGCTTTGTTTGTGTGGGTGAGTGTGTGTGTTTGAATTTATGTAATCTTCTGGCTATTTCTTTATAATATCAAAAATTGGACAAATATCATCAACACATACACACATGTATAGGTTATATGTGTGTGTGTGTTTTATATCCATTTCATAGTAATTTTCAGAAGAAAAAAAAGTACTCAATAACATCGTAGAAATCAATATCTTATTTTGATTGAGTGAGTCTCTTGCTACTCTGAGTTTCACCTGTAGGTACACAAGATCTTCAGGCAGATGTGTATATGTGTGTGTGTGTGCATGTGCGTATGTGTGTGCATATATATATATATATATATATATATATATATGTATACACACACATATAAATGTATGTGTATATATATATATCTACACACACACACTGCAGTGAAACCAAGACTACGTTCTAATTCTTGTCTTTTATATTAAGGTATTTTTCATATTTTGTATATGCCTTTTGCAGTTTATTCGAAGCATTAGTAATTCTAAACTCATTAGCAAATATTTCTAGACTTTCTCAGCCACATCTTCAGGATGTGAAGTATTGTTTGGTTATGTAATATGGAATTCATCCTTTTACAAACGAAAATGTATTTTGGACAGACTTTACTGCAAAGGTTTGTGTAGACTTTAATTACACAATTTGAAATTGGAAATTTTAGTGTTAGAGTTATGCATTATACGATATGTTTATTTTGTCTGTGTTATGTGTACATTTTCCATGTATTTAGTTGAGCATTGAGCTATTGTATTAGTAGTTCTTTATCAATAATTTTTTATTTTTGTGGGGAATTCAATAAAGTGTGAATGTATTGTCCACTAATGTTTTCCTGTCTAGCTTTGTATTGTGTCACATAGCATTTTGCAATTGCTTGTTATAAATACATGGTGAGCCTGTGAAAAAGTATTGTGCCTGCATGGCCATATAACAGTTGCAGTCATTAAGTTTATAACTTTGACAATTACAATTGAATTTTTAAGTCACATTGGACATTTGAAGTTTGTTTTCAGGTTCACAAGTTTCTGATTTGTTATTGAATAAGGTGGTTTTTGATTTCAGTGCTTTTGTAACAATGTTACTTTATGATTTGGTATGATGCACTTTGTGTTATGTGTGTGTGTGTGTGTGTGTGTGTGTATGCAAATGTATGCATGTGTATATAGTGAGTCTATTTTATATGCACACATAACCACAGAAGGAGCAGAATTCCACTTGTTATGGTAATATTTAACAAGGATGTCAGAATTTACATCAATGGGCTACTACCAATTGTGTGGTGTCTATTTATAGCTAGATGGATGGAACCCTTATTTTGGTTACTAATGTAAAACAACACTGATTGAAGATATCTATCTATCCATCTATCTATCTAGTCTATCTGTCTATCTTATCTGCCTGCCTGCCAACCTACCTACCTACCTACCTACCTACCTACCTACCTACCTACCTACCTACCTATCCATCCATCTATCTACCTATGTTATCCATCAACCCTTAATAAGTGCATGGATTAAAATAGTAAATTGCTTTCTTGAAGGCTATCAAGGTTGTTGTTGTTGTTAGTTGTTAGCCTGTCACTAACCATCTCTGATCAACCCAAAGGCCTATGATCAAAGATGTTCCAGCCATGACCATCATTTCAGATACAGTGTATCTAAGTCAATATATTTTGGGTTTTTCATTACATGACAATAAATTTAGATTAAAAAAAAAGACTTGAGTTGCTATTTCTAGCAGGTTGAGGAACCACATAGAGGATTTCCTTGCTGATTAGAGTTTGTCAAGTTAGATCCTTTTCCGTGAAAATGACTAAGGCTGGAAACCACTGCTCAAAGAACTAAAGTCGAGTGAAATGACTTTGCAGAGAATCTAATCTGGTTTGCAGACTAGCTTTTATGGGGGTCTGGGGGATCTTAGCACAGCCCTCTCTGCTCTATGAAGCATGTACTTCCTGAAGTGATTACCTAATAAAAAATAATTAGAGCTAGAAGTGAGCAGTACAATTCCTGAACCGAAATAAATCAAATTGCAGGCAACAAATAGCAGGGTCTAAGCCAGTTCTTTACCTACTTCTTGGCTTCATGAAATAAGCAGTAGTGATATACTTGCCGCACAGAACACACATCTATACATACAAGCACACACACATATACTTATAAATACATATATAATATATATATACACATATGTACAAATATATATACAAAAACACACACACACACACACTGGCTTAATGAAATATGGAACCAATTTAATAGAGTTGATACAGCACTAATTAGTAACAAATTAACCAAGCCGTCAACTACTCTTAAAAACAACAATAAAAACTAGTAAAAGCACTGTAAAAAAAAGGTGGGGTGGGGGGAACAAAATAAATAAATAAAGATTAAAAATGAAGGAATTTTTATTTGGGGTAAACAAGAGCTAGTTCAAACAAAGCACTCAATAAGGTAATTAGCACTGACATATTAGGGTGAGAAGCTTAAAGAATTAAATGAACTTTTAAAGAATTAAAAGGACTTAGATGGCAAGAAGGAAACTCTGCAAGTTTATGCCACTATCGTCTACGCTTTCCGATGTTCCAGTTACAAGCAAAAAATATGGTATTTTTAGAAAATTCATTTACATCATCACCATCATTTAACGTCCGTTGTCCATGCTGGCATAGGTTGGACAGTTTGACGAGAACTGGCAAGCTGAGGAGGTGCACCAGACTCCAGTTTGATTTGACATGGTTTCTACAGCTGGATACTCTTCCTAATGCCAACCAACCATTACACAGAGTATACCGAATGCTTTTTATGTGATACCAGCACCAGCAAGTGTACCAAGTATCAGCTCAACTGAGGGATTTTGTAAAGGAGCATGGCTCAGTGGTTAGAGCATCGAGCTTAAGTTTGTGAGGTTGTGAGTTTGATTCCTGGACCAGGCTATAGGTTGTGTTCTTGAGCAAGACACTTTATTTCCCGTTGCCCCAGTTTACTCAGCTGTAGAAATGAGTTGCGATGTCACTGGTGCCAAGCTGTATCGGCCCCTTTGCCTTTCCCCTTGGATAACATTGGTGGTGTGGAGAGGGGAGGGTGGTATGCACGGGCAACTGCTAGTCTTCCATAAACAACTTTTCCCAGACTTGTGCCTCAGAGGGTAACTTTGTAGGTTCAATCCCATGGTCATTCATGACCGAAGGGGGTCACGTGACTGAGTGGAGTATAGAATGGAGAGATAAGAAACTAAAATAGAGGATCAGGAGCAGGTGTCTTGCTGAAGAGGTGAATATATGGCTTATCCACCTGGAGAAAGAGAGAGAGAGAGAGAATGAGAGAGATGTGATGTCAAAGTACAAGGTGAATATGAAAGAATAGGATGGAGGAGCAGGAACGATGGATGGGGAGGTAAGTGGATGGGTAGGATGAGAATAGTGTGACAGATGATTAGAGATAGGGAATAAGTTGGGCACAGAGACTGTCATTTCAATGGAAGGGGAAGTGGGGGAAGGAGACCGGGTAATGGAGAAGATTGATGGAAGAATGACTGTTAAGAAAAAGATGAGCTGTGGAGAAGGTCTTCTCAAGCACAGCATATCACCATGTGTGTATTTAGTCCTGTCAGCTTATATCCTGAGTTCAAACACCATGTTAATTCAGTTTATTTTCCTATTTCCTGGGGCCAATAAGATAAATACTAGTTAATTGCTGTTAGAGATTTGATTCAGTATTTACCCCTCGTCAGCCTTGTAAGCAATGATACAAATTATAATATTTATCAGTAAAAGTAATAATAGTAGTTGTAGCAGCAGCAGTAGTAGTAGCAGTATGTGGAGAAAGTGGGTGATGAGAGGAAAATTATGGTTTTTTTTTCTTCTTTTTTTTTTTTTACGTTGTAGTTGCTATAAGACCATTAACAATATATTATACCAACTTTGCTCTTTAATCTTTCTGACTCTGAACAAATAAGTACCAGTGATATACGGGGTGTTAATGTATTCATTTATACCCTCTCCCCTCTCCCCTTACCTCACACACCTATAAATTTATGACCTTATGCCGATGTAAGAGAAATCAATATTAATATCGGATGGGTGGGTGGTGGGGGCAGAGAAGATGGAGGAGAGAAAGCAGTGTGAGAAAGAGCTATGAAGGAGAGTAATTAAAAAAAATTACATAATTTAGTAAAAAATATACTAAAACAATAACAAAAATAATAATAATAATAGAGAAAAGAGAGAGAGAGAGAGAGAGAGAGAGAGAAAGAGAGAAAGAGAGAGAGAGAGAGAGAAAGAGAGAAAGAGAGAGAGAGAGAGAGAGAGAGAAAGAGAGAGAGAGAGAGAGAGAGAGAGAGAGAGAGAAAAAACTGACAGGAAAATTAGTTGAAATGTTTCAAGAATTTACAAAGAAAATTCCATCATGTTTGTCTTGAATCAAGATATGAGAAGTAAAATCAATGTAAATTGAATATCAATAATAATTTAACACTTCACTCTGTTGTAAGAGATACACTGATACGGTTAATGAAATCTTATGAGAGAGTTGATACAGCATCAATTAACAAATTGGAAATATTTGCAGCAAGCCAGTTAGACGAGCATTTAAACTGATTGTAATTCATGCAGTGGTGGAGGTCTTTGAAAAGATTAATTAAAGCAGGCTAATGCTGCGAGGAATTCTATCAGATTATTCAAAGTAAAATCCTTCATCAGTTGACAGTCAATCAGAATTGTTATACAATGAAAAGAAATATCTGAATTATTTAGAGCAGCCTTGGCAAACTCACAAGAATTCTTTTATAGGAAATATTGATTTCTTTGGTCAATATTTTATACAGGTGGAGGCAGGTGCAGTCAACTGATTCCCAATCAACACCAATATGTTAGTGGTGATGTGCTAACTTATTCCATCGACCCTGAATGGATGAAAAGCAGAGATGACCACACAAGTGAAGTATTTAACTCAGAATGTACAAAGATAAAACTAGATAAAAAAAAAATGTGGGTAGCTATGTGGATTTGGTACTGGATAACTAACTCATAAGTCACAAGTTCAATTCCATTTCAAGCATTTCATAATGTACGTTGGTAGTACACTTAATATTAGATTGCCTTGGTTCACTTAGCTTTCAAAATGACTATTAGATTATCTGGGGAAAGACATCTGCAATGGACTGGCATCCAATCCAGTGGTGGACTTATTTCTCATCTACTTAATGTCATGAAACTTGAGTGCCAGCTCTCAAAAATCTCATTGAGGATATTAACATCACACGAGAACTACTCTAAGACTCTGCAGCTTCTTCCAACATTCCACCCACTTCATTTATTTTGTCTATGTCCCAGAAAGTAAAGTTTGACCTTCCCTTCCATCATGAGATTTGAACACAAAATCCAAATATTATACATTCTCAAACATAAGGTCTAGTTTTCCTTATATTTATTTATTTTTTTTTCCAAAATAACTTCCCTAAAAATGAAAAAGAAAAAAGAATTTTCTTATATTTCAGACTCCCCATGTCCTTACAAGACACCAGACTTTGTGATGATACGAACTGTAAGGCAAATCCTTATTTTTCATGGATAATTTTTGACCCTTCTTCCCACCCACAGTCATTCTACGTATAAATGACAAAACAAGCTATTCAATCTACTTCTATATTATCTTTGCCTTTTCTATTTCACTTAATACAGGAAATATTCAAGAGACATTTGGGCCATAACAAATAATATTTGTTAACATTGGACACTTCTCATTAACAAATTAATTGGAATATATTTTTTAAAAAACAAAATCAGTTCATCTAAAATTCCCACCTTATTTCCACCCTTTTGACACCAATCCACCTGAGACCATCCCAGGTTCAATGTTAATTCATGTTCTAAACATCAGTTTAATAATGACAAAGTTACTTAGATAAATTTCTCATTATTTAAAAAATTAACTGAAGTAATGACATCATATTTCAGCAAAAATATAGTTACAAAAGGGTTAAAGTGAAAACCTGAATTGGTCAACTCTAGTGATAATATTAAGTTCCATAATCCATTGCATCATTGGGAGGGTACTGAAGACTTTATCTTTAACCCTTTAGCATTTAACCCAGCCATATCTGGCCGAAAGATTCTACCAGTTTTATGTAAAAAAACAGCTAGATTTGGCCTTTCACACCTGCCCTGCAATGTCACACCACATGTAAATAATCACATCGAGATTTTAAAGATATGAGACAATACAGATTAAATCAAAACATGCCAATGGTACGTAAAAAGCCCCCAGCATACTCTGTAAAGTGGTTGGCATTAAGAAGGGTTTAAAGCTGTAGAAACAGACAATTGGAGTCTGGTTAGCTCCCAGCTGGTCAGCTCCATGTCAAATCGTCCAACCCATGTCAGCAAGGAATGCAGACATTAAATAATGATGATAATGATGATGAATGTGAATAAATAAGCATTACATTTGACAGAATGATCTGAATGCTAAGGGGTTAAATTGGCCATATCAGGCCCAAATATTCCACCCATTTTATGTCCAATCTGGCAAGATCTGCCTCTCACACCTACTCTACAATGTCATTGTAATATAAACAATAATATCATTGAAATCTTGAAATTAGGATACAATGCATGATTAATTCAAAATGTGCGGGTGACACGTAAAAGCACCTACTACACTCTCTGAGTGGTTGGCGTTAGGAAGGGCATCCTGCTGTAGAAACTCTGCCAAATTAGATTGGAGCCTGGTGTTGCCATCCGGTGTCACCAGTCCTCAGTCAAATCGTCCAACCCATGCTAGCATGGAAAGCGGACGTTAAACGATGATGATGATGATGATGATGATGATATGAATAAATATGAATTGCATTTGGCAGAGTAATCTGAATGCTGAAAGGGTAAACTGTGCACCAATCATAATGCACCAATCATAGGTAAACACAATGCTAATAAACAAGGAGTGCTGAATGGGGGAAAAAATCCGAAAATGTGCACAAACAAAGGAAGGTACCAAGGGAGGAGATAAGGAAAGAAGATAAAAAAAAGATAAAGAAAGAAATGGTGAGGTCATGTAAGAAGATGTTGAACATAGAACAAAAGTATTACAAGAAGCAGGAGGACATCAATTGATGCTAAAATAGAAGAATGGATAAAATAATGACCATCATGATGATTTCACTTTTTACTCTGTTGAGTAGTACCATAGAATTGTACCCACAGACAACTTGATAAAACAGGGGCCAGTAAGAATTAAATGTCTTTGTTAAGGATACAGTAGAGCGCTGAGGACATAATGTCAACCTGACCCTTTGATAAATTAAATAAACTGACCTCTTAGCAAATTGGTCAACTGCAATTCTTAATTTTTCTATGTATGTGTGTGCGTGTGTGTGCATATGTGAGAGTATACGACTGAGTGGACAAACAAAAGAAGGTGGCACCCAACACATTTGATAGGAATTACATATATTATTGAATAAAAGTGTACATATACACTAGACAGACAGACAGATAGATATTACATACATAATGCTAACAATAGAAATTCCAAATATTACACTCCAGCTTTCCTAAACAAACACCCCCACTCCACTCCTCTTTCTCTCTCTAATGTTGACAACTTTTGCTGATGCCGGATGTCACATGATACCAGCTGCTATTATCTCTGCTTCATACATATTAAGGATCAAGGATGCAATTCAGATACAATTCGCACGCACGCACACAAACACACACATGGTTTATATAATTTGCTGAATACGATTAGCTAGGGTAGCAAATGTACTTTACTTATAAGTAACTGACATAGAAAACAATAGTTAATGTTAATGTATTTAATGCACAGAGCTTTAAAAAACTAGCTAGAAATATGTAGAGAAAACAATGCCTAGTATTTAAAAAATTTTTTGCAGCATGTATGGGAGACAACTCAAGACATGTTTTGGTTTTATCATGACCTCATCAGTGAAGCATAGTTTTCACATAATACCATTTGTTTTCTTCCTTCCTTAGCAGCATAATTATTTCTAGTAAGCTTTTCAATAAACCAGAAACTGGCACAGTCATTAGAGCACTGGATGAAATACCATGTGGTTTTCATTTCTTGTGCTCTAAGTCCTGCCACAAATCCTGTTGCAGCCTACATGAATGGTAACTTAATCTACTACTTGGTTCAACACCACCACCTGGAACTTTGGGTATTTTTAGCAGAGCTCAATCTGGTGCAAATCAGATCTCTGGTTTGAGGATGCCTCTCTCTCCCCGCTCCCCACCAGTCTCAATGGCCCTAAAGTGTCAAGGTCACAGCTATGCCCTCTTGATTAAGCAAATAAATATAATTTCACTATTGCCTTACATTGAACCTGACTTATTTACTCATCAGTAGTTTAAAAGCTACCTCACTGGTTCATAATAATTTACTAAGTGACAAGTAGGTGCCACAGTGTGTTGGAAAGCTCCAAGTGAATTGAGATTTTCAACTGGAACATTTCAACTCCAGTTAACAGTAAGTTGAGTTAGAATTGCTCTTGCAGAATGCCATGACTGCCACAAGTATCTGTATGTCTTACCTAAAACTTTCACACCTACGTAAGAAGAAATTCCATTGCAAAAACAAGATGTGAATATGTGTGTGTGTGTGTGTGAGAGAGAGAGAGAGAGAGAGAGAAGTTTTATTGTAAAATTGTATGGCAGTTAAATTGCCGTGTAATTAAGAATACCATCATAATTTTCAAGAACATTTCATGGATGAATAGTTGTCATCACAGGAAAATATACTGCTGTCAAGAGAAAGCTTCTCCAAGAAGCTTCAAATATATAAAAGTAACAGACTGTTTAACCCATGGAGCACTGAGACATGGATATATCTTAGAGACACAAAGCTTCAGGTTTTCTCTAGACAAAGCAGAATGATTGAAGAGTGGTTGTGGAATGAGATTGAATGATGTTAATGTTTTAAACAAGAGTAATTGATTAATAGAAAAGTGGTTGAAGCAAAGTAAAAATAATTTTTAAAATGGTTCTAAAGAAAATCTGAGTGAGTAAACAGCAGTTATTGCCTATATCATTATAAATAACTGGGAACATAATATTTCACATACATGCATACATATATGCAGATGCAGCTGTGTAGTTGCTTCCCAACCTTGTGATCTCAGGTTCAATCCCACCATGTGGAATCTTTAGTAGATCTCTAGGTCAAACAAAAGTGGATTTGGTAGGCAAGAACTGAGAGAATGAGAGAAGCACATTATGTGTGTGTGTGTGTGTGTGTGTGTGTGTGTGTGTGTGTGTGTGTGTGTGTGTGTGTGTGTGTGTGTGTATCTTCAGGAAGTCATAAATCCAAAAGATAAGCAGACTCTAAGTTATAGAGCAGTAGATAAAGATAGATATGGCTGGTCTATAGGGTTAGCTTTGGTTTCATGTCCATAAAGCGTTTCTTCAGACCCTAAAACTTGTCGACCT
>NC_142943.1:48464896-48484896 GCF_046866305.1 Octopus bimaculoides
GTTCCAGCCTTCTTCGGGTGTCTTGTGTTAAACTCGGTTCTTGTTTCGCAATTTCAAACCTTAACACTTTATTTGATCCATGAGAGTACACTCTTCTCATTCTGTTCTCATGCTTTTCATGGCATTTTTTGGCTTCAGTTTAATTTCTTGTGAATTACCTTAGTGCCTTCCCTGGGATTGAACTTAGAACTTGTAGGTGCCTGCATCATCATTTAACATCCACTTTTCTATGCTAGCATAGGTTAGATGGTTTGACTGGAACTGGTAACCCAGAGAGCTTCACCAAATTCCAGTCTGATTTGGAATGGCTTCTACAGCTGGATGCCCTTCTTAACGCCAACCACTCCAAGAGTGTAATGGGTGCTTTTTATGTGCCACCAGCACGGGAGCCAGTTGTGTGCCACTGGCATGGGAGCCAGTTATGTCACACTGGCATCGGCCATGACTATGATTTCACTTGACTTGATGAGGCTTCTCAAGCACAGCATATTATGAAAGGTCTTAACCTCCTTGTCATAGCCTCCATGAGGCAAGACGAACTTTATTCCACATTGCCTCAGTCCACCTAGCTGATGGAAGCATGCCCCAGAGCAGTTCAAATATTACTTATGATAGAGTGGTGTGCCATATCCAGGTGAGCATTTTATTTCTCACCTGATTAACACCATGAAACTACAATTACATACACAAAGAACAGCTTGAGTATGGAAAGAGTACAAAATGAAGTACATTTGTGAGAGAAAGAGTAAGGATAGAACAGGAAGAGAGGGGGCAAGTAAGGAGATAGTAGAGATACAGAAGGAGTACAGAGAGAGAAAAGAAACAGACAATGTATATGAAGGAGAGATGTAAGAGACAGGGAGAGGGAGTAATGGGTATAAAAAGCTAGAATGTATGAGGGGGAGGGAGAGAGTAGAGTGAAAGAGAAGAGAGAGGGGTGGGTGAGAGACATATTTGTGAGAGAGAGAAAAAGCAGAAAGAGAGTATAGTAACAAACTAGATAGATTAATAGATGTAAAGAGGGGAAAAGGGCAAGGTAGTTTAACAAATGAAAGAGGTAGTGAGGGGGAAAAAAAGTTGGTTTATCAAAGTATGCGGTAGAGGTAAGGGGGGGGGGGGCAGAAAGAAAAAGAGAAGAAGAAAAAAAAGAAGATATTTATTTGATATTTGAGATGAAAATGGTTGCACATTATTACGAATAGAAATGTAAAAATTCATTTTGCTAAAACTAAAATGTATAATTAAATGCCAAATGATCTAGATACTTACAAAATGCATACATGTCTGATTTGAGAATATATTACAGCTTGCTTAATATATAATAACTTAAGTCGTATAATTTTGCTTTCAACACACAAATATGTGTGTGTGTATAGACACAGAGGGTGATTATAATATAAAATATGAATTTAAATATGAATGGAGTTTAATTGCAGGTTGTCTTTTTTTTTCTTTTGTTGTTTTGTTGTTTCCTTTTTTATTTTTTTTGGCTTTCTTTTCTCCGAATGACAATTTCAGGAAGTAATGAAGATTAATGGAAGAGATAAAACTTAGATAAATGAATATATTTCCGGAATTTATGCTGAATTTCTAGTTTAATCAGATATTTATTTAAAAATCCAGAAAGACACACAGAAAATAAATTAAAAACTAACGAGGAAACAAAACAAAAGCAACAACAATACCCTATACTTAGGCATTGGTGTAGCAGTAGTAGTAGTAGCAGCAGCAGATGAAATCAAGTTTGATTCTTTATTACATAAAACAGAGGTAGAAAAGCCGCAACCTCCATGTTGAGAATCTAAAATCCAAATTGCCATAGTCCTAGATGAGCACACACACACACACACATACACACAAACAAACACGTGCACACACACGCGTGCTCGTACACATACACACACACACAAAAGCACATCCCACATACACACTAACCCTCCCCTGTTCCCCCACTTGCATATTTATTCAATCATTTCACAACCACTTTTCCATACTAGCATGAGTTAGATGGATCTCTTTCTCTCTCTCATATATATATATATATATATATATATATATATATATATATATATATATATGTATATATATATATATATATATATATATATAATCTCATACATACACACACACATGTACACTTACACACACACACACACATCTACATTATATATATATGTGAGAGTTCATTTTTCATATAACAAGACGAGCATATCATATACACTCATTTAAATAAAACATTCTCATTACCGCTGCCGCCACCGCCACCACCACCACAGTTTATCATTCTCATGATGCTATTCAATGCAAGCACCATTAACATTTCAATGTGTCTTGATGCTACTTCCTATTCTCTTCAAAGCTGAACTTTCTCAGATGTGATTAAACTACTTTTCAAATCTTGTGTTTGTATTTTATAGCATGTACCTACCTTTCCACAAACAACTCGCAACACCCAACTGTCATTGCTAATTCACATTGCACACTCAGTCCTCAGCGTAAGCCATCTTTGATAGCCAGATATTTATTCCAGTCATTCAAGGGGAGCAAAGTAAATCTTTGCAATTTCCCATTCTACATCTTACAGGTCCCATGTTTCCCTAATGCATTTCTCAGATAGTCAGCACTTGAGAAAATGAGAGGGAAATATATAGAAGCGGGTGCTGGAAAGTTCCTGGCTTTGAGTAAAAGAAAATACGGGAGGATCAGTTAATTATGATTTTATTCAACATATTACCCTCTCAGATTCACACACTTTTTGCAGCAGTCCTTCAGTTTCTCTAAGCCCTGTAAAAGAACTCGGAAGGTTAGGCCTCCAACCAGGTCTTTCACAATATCCTTAAAGCCAGGAACTTTTCAGCCCTCCCCCTGTATGTATATGTATATGTACACACACACATATTACGTAGATGGGGTTAAAATCCAAGGTGTGTCCTCTTGAAGCACATCTGCTTATTCCAGTGTTCCAAATCCTTATACAGATGTTATATTTGTATGAGGTATACACAAGAGTTGAAATTTCTGGGAAACATTTTTTGCAGAGTAATTATATATATCAAAATAAGAGATTAGAAAAAAATTTTGGTATTATTTATTCACTGACATTCACCAATGATAAGTAATTATTTGATTCTCTGTCTGAGGAATTTCTAATAGGAGATATCTTACATGTTTCTCTAACATGTACAATTTTGTAACTCCTATTACTAAATGAAACATGTGTAACGGTGAATAAAATAACACCAAAAATTTTTCCAGTCTCCCATTTTGATGTGTGTGTGTGCATACTTATATGTGTGTGTGTGTACACACACACACATACACATGCACACAGCGTTTTGTATTTAAGATTTTTAAAAATCTTTAAAAATATATGAAGTAGCCAAATGCTATATTAGATCATGATGAAATCAATTGTTTATACACTTTTTAGGTTGTTTTTGTTGTTGTTGTTGTTGTTTTTTATTTCAGTATTTATTTTATCTACAATATCAATTTAATATTCTGTATTTAACTTTTAAGCTCTATCAAGACAAATTTCAATATCTCTCTGCAATAATACTGTCTACAGCAAGAAATAAATTCTATTCTATAAACACATAAATCAATTTAATAAGCAAATAAATGAATAAATAAATAAATGAATAAATTAAAAAAAAAAAAAAAAAAAGAAGTTGACAAGAGTCATTTTCAGAAAATGTAACTGAAACAAAATTTCCAAATTTCAGCAATTCCAAATGACCAACAGAGAAGACAGTAGACATATTTTGAAAGACGGTGACGCCAACTTCAAAGAGACACATTGCAGAATATTACATAAAAATGTATATATATCCACCACCCCAACCACATCTACCCCAACTACCTTAACTCCACAACTGAAATATATATATATGAATAAATGAGGAAGCGTCTATGTGGTCAACTGTAATGCTAGAAATACTAACAAAATCTTTCTCATATCACACTGTGTTGTTTGTTTTCCTACTTTAAAAAAAACCCCAGAAAATGAAGGCCATATTCAATAATGTGATTTGAGATAAAATATTTCTGAAAAAGTGGGATAGTCATGGTTGGAATTTGTTTGATTATCAGACTTGTTGATCAAGGTAGACCTGGGGTTAATCAGCAGAAGACTAAATAAGCATAACCAGAGACATCCTCAGATACAACTCTACACTACCCTACCATAAATAACAAGGGTGGGGGGCAGAAGCGTAAAAGTATAGAATAAATAAAATATAATATATATAATGCAGTATGCAACACAGTATGTGATATAGCATAGTTTAAATAAAATACGATATAGGTTAAATGAAATACATCATCATCATCATTTAACATTTCCTTATGTTTACATGGGTCAGATGGAATTTGGTGAGGCAAATCTTCTACAATCGGATGCCCTTCCTGTTGCCAACCCTCACCTGTTTCCTAGTAAAGTAATATCTCCCCAAGGCCAGACATGCATTTCATGGAAGACTAGAAACAAACAACCTCACTTGTATGACAATGATGCTCATTTACAGCCACCATGTGATAACTGTCTAGACAAAGGTACACACACATGCACACACACACTATAGCTTATATCTAGTTCTTCTTTAACTCCAGGTCATCTATAATCAAGCAATAAGTTTGCTTCCCAACCACATGGTTACAGGTTCAGTCTCATTGTATGGCACTTTGGGCAAGTGTCTTCTACTATAGCTTCAGCCTAACTAAAGGCTTGTGAGTGGATTTGGTAGATGGAAACTGAAAGAAGCCCATATATATATGTTTATGTGTGTGTGTGTGTGTGTCTGTGTGCATGTGTATGTGGTTGACAACCGATGTTGGTGTATTTATGTCCCTGTAGCTTAGCAGGTCAGTAAAAGAGACTGATGGAATAAGTACTAAGCTTACAAAGAATAAGTTCTGGGGTTGATTTCTTCAACTAAAACCGTTTTTTAAGTGGTGCTCCAGTATGGCCAGTCAAATGACTGAAACAAAGAAAAGAATATAGCCCATTATATGCTTGCTTTTTAAGTAAAGGTGCAGTTCGAGTGAGAGCTGGCTGCTATTTCTAGCAGGCATGCAACCATGTAGAACTCCCTAATTAGCTTATATTGTTTTTACAGCTGTATGGCCTTGCTACTACTAATACTTCCACCACGAAAAAAAAAAAAAGGTATGACCATGCATACTGGGGCTAGCAGAGTTATCTGCTCAGCTCAAGGATACAAACACTATTGCTGATGGACAGATGCAGAAGTAACAGTTCCTTAAATCCCCAGAAAAACAGAATCTAAAACTTGAATGAGTGTTAAGGAAATCGTTCAAGATTAAAGCGTATTTTTATTAACTCGGAAAAGAAATTAAATTTGCAAATATTAAAATTGATGCAAATTTTAATATTTTAATATTTAGCAAAAAATAAACAGTAAATAAATAAGTCACAAAATTTGGATCTTAATATATACAACGCATTTTTATTTTCAAGTATCTGTTCACACACACACAAATAGCTGGATGGGTAGGTAGTTACATAGAGAGATAAAATTGCTTTCATACAACTATGGTAATTAATTAGTATGTCCTAATTTTTTTGGCTTTAGTCAGAGCTGTTATTACTTCCTTTATACCCTTCTAATGGTTTAAATGTAAAACAAGTCATCTAATAATGTGTGGGCATAACTGTGTAGATGAGAAGTCTTCTTTGCAACCATGAGGCTTTGGGTTCAATCCTATAGCACAGCACCTTGTGCAAATGTCTTCTACAAAATCCTCCGAGAGTGTAGTGGGTGCTTTTTACATGCCACCGGCACGAGGGCCAGTCCGGCAGTACTGGCAACGGCCATGCTCAAATGGTGTTTATATATATATATATATATATATATATATATATATATATATATATATATATATATATATATATATATATATATATTATTGAGGCCATAAGAATTTACAGACTTTGAGAGAGTGTGTAAAAATTCTTTTCTGGAATGGTGGATCTTAAAACAAATAAAACTATAAGTAAATAGGACGTAAATATCGAGTTTCTGTCAATCAAATCCACTTTCAAGGCTTTGATTATCCCTGGGCTATAGTAGAAGACAATTGCCCAAAGAGCCATGTTGTAGGCCTGAACCTGAAACCATGTGGTTGGGAAACAAACTTCTTAACTATGTAGCCATACCTGCACACACAGAGAGAGAAATGTATATCCATATATATGCGTGTGTAAATACACATACAAACACATACATATGTGTGCATATGTCTCTCTGTCTCTCTCTTTCTCTCTCTCTCTCTCTATATATATATATATATAAGTGTATGATATATTGTGATGTGTGTGTGTGAGTGTGTGTATATGTATATACACACATATACACACTCCCATATATATATATATATAGGTTTGTGTGTGTGTGTGTGTATGTGTATGTATATATATATATATATATATATATATATATATATATATATATATATATAAAGAGAGAGAGAGAGAGGGAAGAAGCAAGGATAAAAATAGTGAACTGAACAGGTAGCATTATAATCTTGAATATTACCACTTGCTGTGTAACCAAAGAGAACATCACATTTCAAACCTAAGAATCGGTTTAAAATTAGAGTTCACAGAATTTTTCTTTTTTTCAAAGTTTTACCATTTCCATCATTTATCATTCTCTCAGACGTAGCATGTTTACTCCACTTAGCCATTCCACAGAATGGAATGGTGAGATAATGAAATAAAATATATTTTGGCTAAAGTATTGTGTGTTATGGTAATAATAACTCCACAAAATCAAAAGAAAATAAAAATTTAAGCAGCATATTGCTTCTGAAAGACATGTTATGGAAATAGAGTTAATATAGAAATAAATATAAAATTATGGCAAGTTGGAAAAAAAAAATATGGTGTTTATATATATATATATATATATATATATATATATATATATATATATATATATATATATATATATATATATATATATATATACATATATATATATATATATATATATATATACATATATATATATATGTAAATTTTCCCAAGGAAAATGTATATATATATACAGGCGCAGGTGTGGCTGTGTGGTAAAGTAACTTGCTTACCAACCACATGGTTCCGGGTTCAGTCCCACTGCGTGGCATCTTGAGCAAGTGTCTTCTACTATAGCCTCGGGCCGACCAAAGCCTTGTGAGTGGATTTGGTAGACGGAAACTGAAAGAAGCCCGTCGTATATATGTATATATATATATATATGTGTGTGTGTGTGTGTGTTTGTGTTTGTCCCCCTACCATTGCTTGACAACTGATGCTGGTGTGTTTATGTACCCGTCACTTAGCGGTTCGGCAAAAGAGACCGATAGAATAAGTACTAGGCTTACAAAGAATAAGTCCCGGGGTCGATTTGCTGGACTAAAGGCGGTGCTCCAGCATGGCCATAGTCAAATGACTGAAACAAGTAAAGAGTATATATATGCTTTTTTATTTGCTTCAGTCATTTGACTGCGGCCATGCTGGAGCACTGCCTTTAGTTGAACAAATCGACCCCAGCACTTATTCTTTGTAAGCCTAGAACTTATTCTATCTGTCTCTTTTGCCGAACTGCAAAGTGTTATGGGGACATAAACACACCAACATGGGTTGTTAAGCAATGGTGGTGGGGAAAACACCAATATATATATATATACAACGGGATTCTTTCAGTTTCTATCTATCAAATCCACTCACAAGGCTTTGATCAGCCTGAGACTATAGGAGAAGACATTTGCCCAAGGTACGATGTAGTGGGACTGTAGTGGGACAGAACAGGGTCACCACTTTACCTTACAAGACAAAACCCCTTCAACTGGGAGAGGAGAGTAGTATTGGAGGGGTGTGACTTTGTTTGAATTCAGAGATTAAAAGTATAGAAGGGGCAGATATAGGTGTCTTGCTGCAGTGTAGACACATGGATACCTCAGTTGGAAAAGAAAGGAGAGCACAGTAGAGAGTAGGATAAAGAGAGCAACAGTGGGAAAGATGATGGCAAAGATGTGTCAGGACATGCCCTCAAGTGACATTGGGGATGGTGAGTCAATAATGATAATAATTATTTTTGTTTTTATTCATTAAAACAAATCTACAAAAATGCAGCTGTATTGAAATGTTTGTGAGAAGTTTGTGAAATTTCTAAACCAAATTTCACATCACATACTGATATTGTATTAGATAATGCTATCACATGTCAAATACATGTCACTGATAATGAAAATCACACCTTTGATTAAAGAAATAATAATGATACACATATCTCGGAAGCTTTTCAACTTGGAAAATTTAAATTAAAATACTGTCAGGCTAAAAACTCATACACCCTCATCTCTCTCTCTCTCTTTCTGTAAGAGAAACAGACTTGGAGATTAATTTAAAAAACAAGTCACCGTAATGACAGAAATTGCCCATCATGCAAGACAACTAATTGGAGGAAGGTTTTATTCTGATTAAATATATTTGGAAATTTAATATAATCTGAAGATAAACATTTCTAAAATAATAATGATGATAATAATAATTACAAAAAACACAAAAACTGAATCAAGTTTAATTAAAACACAAAATGGCAAAAACACTGAAAATGTTTACAACTCATCCTTACACACACATATACACACAAACACGTTCACACTTATACCAACTCTCTTCATCTTTCACACACATACACAATATTTTGGCATACCATACAATAGCATTACTGCAACAGTTTAGTGTGTGAAAGTGTATCTAATGTCAATAAAATATTATATGAGAAATATATGCAACTAGTTTTACTGTAGAATAATATTAATGTTGCGGCTACGTCCTGACTATTTTCAGCAAGTCAGGTGATTGCCTTTATCATTCCATTTCTCAAGCCAGTGTATAGACAAAAATATTGCAATATATTTGGTCAATCTTGTAAAAGACATTTGCCTAACGTTCCATGCCCTGAGATAGACTCTGGAATCATGTGGTTGCAAATAAAACTAGTAAACTAAACAGCTATGCTAGTATCTAAAGATATGTATACATATATATATATATATATATATATATATATATATATATATATATATATATATATATATGTATACATATATATACATACATATATATATACATACATACATATATATATATATATACATATATATAGCAGTCTGCCCTGGGGCAAGTCCTGTGCATATGAACACTCTCCAGCACTTTTGTTGAGAGCTCTTATCCTGCCCTGCCACTGTTATGTAGATGACTGGAACTATGGCCATCCACGACTAGACTTAGGATGAATGCTGGAGTGGTCTTCTGTTGCCTTCATTATAGAGAGTTGTAAGATCATACAATGTAGAGATCAATGAAGAGAACTCACAATGTAGAGAGTCTATGCATTTGCAAACAGACATTCACTTGCTTTTTCTTTGAAATTTTCGACTTATTTTGTATTTACTATTGCAAAAAAAAAAAAAAAAGTCGAAACCGGTTTGGTATTTCTAAAAATTTTCATTTTAAGACCAAAGTACATTTTCAAAGCTGAAATAATTTTCTAACATTCCTACTTGTACAGAAGTAAACCATTTATGTGCATACAAACACACACACACACACACACACACACAAATAAAATTATAAAGAATCAGACTTTAAATGATATATATCATTGTTAATCAATAGGTATTACAAAGTGACTCAAGAGTTGAGAGTCTTATGCAGGGCATGAGCTCCATCTCTTGAGTCACACTGGAACATCTGCTGACTAATAATATATACACATATATATACTCTTTTACTTGTTTCAGCCATTTGACTGTGGCCATGCTGGAGCATCGCCTTTAGTCGAGCAAATCAACCCCAGGACTTATTCTTTGCAAGCCTATTACTTATTTTATCAGTATCTTTCACTGAACCACTAAGTTATGGGGACGTACACACACCAGCATCAGTTGTCAAGTGATGGTGGGGGGTCATACACAGACACACAAGCACACACACATATATACATCAGGTTTCTTTCAGTTTTCGTCAACCAAATCCACTCACAAAGCTTTGGTTGGCCCAAGGGTGTAGTAGAAGACACTTGTCCAAGGTGCAACGCAGTGGGACTGAACCTGGAACCATGTGGTTGGTAAGCAAGCTACTTACCACGCAGCCACTCCTGTGCCTATATATATAAATATATATATATACATATATACACACACACACTCTCATGCCTTTAGTTCTACTTTTCTTATTTCTCTCTACATGCACACACACACACACACACACACACACACACACGCATACACACACATGTATGTATGTATACGAAGGGAGTGAGAGAGGTAGATAGAATTTTGAAATACAAATAGCCAACAATTTTAGATATCAAAACTACTACTACTACTACTACTCTCTTATGCAAAAACCTGTTGTATAAATGGCATTTTCATATAAATACATTTTGGTTTTTCTTTTTAAATATCAATTATTTATGGTCTCAATGCATTTTGCCCAACTAAGGCTCACTCTCTCTCTCTCTCTATATGTATATATATGTGTATGTGTGTGTATGTATGTATAATGTTTTTTGTAGCTGAGGTGAGAAAACGAATAAAAACTCTTATATGGATGCATATTTTAGTTATTTAAATATTCTCTTTATAACACATTGTATAAAACAATTTTAAGAAAGAAGGTTTATAGCATTTGTACATATTGTATAGAAATTTATTTATGGTAGGATTTCCACATAGCACCAGCAAGGCTGCAGAACTGCAGAACACTACTACAAATACTTTGTTGAGTGTAAGAAGTCAGTGCTAACTGGAAGGCAAATATTTCTTAAATAAGTAATGCCTGCATCTAAGTATATGAGTGCATGCATTTATTATTCTTGGTCATAATTTTTCCGTGCATTTTTAGCTATTTATAAACGTATGATAAAAGATTACAGACACTACTGCTTGCTTGAGCTTAGGTTTTTATTTCTCTTTTATTCAACCACACTCAGGTCATTCAAACATAATCTTCAGGAAACCTTATCATAGATATTGTATTGTTAAAATGAAAGAAAGAAAACTACAATGAATCATAATGCAAGAGAGGAGATTGAGCAAGAGATAAATATTCTAAGATGTGCAAGGATTAATATGATTATTAAAAACAATGACTAAAATATTTTATTAAACTACTCAAGAATTAATGCTATTATACATGTGTATGTGTGTATGTATGTGTGTGTGTATGTATGTGTGTGTATGTGTGTATATATATATATATATATATATATATATATGAATTATAGAAAAAATGTATATATATATATATATACAGATATGTGAATTATATAAAAATCAATTAGTTTAAAAGGATAAAATTTTAATAACAAAAACTGAAAATTTAATTTATTTTCTAGGATCTTTTATAGCTGCTATTTAAAATTCTGAATATTAAAAAAAAATTTAATTTTGTATGAAAATTAATTACTTATATAAGTAAGTTGAATATAAAAAAATATCTTCTAATACCCACTAGATGGTTCTTACAGAATTTAATGTTTTAAAAATTCATTTCTCATTCCCATTTCAGTGATGTTCTTCAATTCTAACATCACTGAAGATCTTTATGATGTTATTGAGTGCAAATTGAATCGATCAAGAATATATCAAAGCTGCTAGTATTTTGGGTTCAATGTTAGCATCTTTGCACTCACCCTGAAGGTTTTGTAACTGAATGTAATCTATTCATAGATAAATTGCACTCACATCTTTTTTTTTGTCTTTCTTTTCATTCCTTTTTATTAAATCATCTAAAAAGATGTTCTTTAACTTGATCTTATCAACTAGTGAATTCTCAAACCAATGATGAAACTTCAATGTGGTCACTGGAATAGCAACTAAATCTCCCTCACATTACACCTTTAAAAAAGGGATTCAAAATTTGCATAATGTAGTTTGAAATACATCATTCTTTTATTCTTTTAATGATTTCAGTGTTGGACTGTGGCTATCCGGACACTAATAGGTCTACACAAAATAAAATTAATTAGCATTTTTCAATGACAAACAACAACAGGTATACAATTTTAGTGCGTTAAAAACAAGTTCTTTAACCCTTTTGATACCAACCTGGCTGAAACTGGCTCTGGATCTGTAGTACAAATGTCTTGTTTTCATAAGTTTTGAATTAAAATCTTCCATCAAACCTTAGTCAGAATTTATCTTCCTAATACTAGCTTAATGATAACTAAGTTATTTTACTAAATTCTTTGTTATATTTGAAATTAATTGAAAAAAAACACAGAGCATCTCAAAACAAATATGGTAATGAAAGGGTTAAGAATCCTCAACCAATGTTATCTTTATAATCAATATGAAATCTTTATAACAGAAATTGTATGAATTGTACCAACAAATGTAGTCTGTGACCCAGGTTTCATTTTGGATGTTTGAACTATTGTAAAACTTTTTCACTCAAATATTGCTAATGTACCTGTAAAAGATATGACCATCACAATCCAATTTGCTCAATGTTTCCATGAATTCAACAGAAACGGTCAGTACTGAAGGTTACTTCAGAAAATAGAGGTGAAATCATTGACTGTGAAGGGTATCTGTTATCTCTTAATTGTTTTAGTCATTGGACTGCAGCCATGCTGGAGCACTGCTTTGAAGGGTTTTAGTCTAAACGAATCAACCCCCAACACTTATTTCATTTTTGAAGCCTGGTACTTATTGCATCAGCATCTTTATATCAACAGCCCTATAACACCTTTAAGTTATAAGAACATAAACAAACCAACAGCAGTCATCAAACAGTGGTGGAGGACAAACATGCATGCAAACACGCACACACACATGATGGGTTTCTTTCAGTTTTCTTCTATCAAATCCACTCACAAGACTTTGGTCAGCCCAAGGTCATAGTAAAAGCCACTTACTGAAGGTGCCACACAGTGGGACTGAACCCAGAACTATGTGTTTGGGAAGCAAACTTCTTACTACACAGATACGTATTCTTTTTTCATAAAGACTGAAATAACCAAATGCACAGCAAAAGAGGAGTAAAAGATGGGAAGGGCAATTCTTTTCTACTCTAGGTACAAGGCCTGAAATTTTTGCAGAAGGGACTAGTCGATTAGATCGACTCCAGTATGCAACTGGTACTTAATTTATCAACCCCGAAAGGATGAAAGGCAGAGTCAACCTCGGTGGAATTTGGACTCAGAACATAAAGACAGATAAAATACCACTAAGCATTCCACTAAGCATGCTAACGTTTCTGCCAGCTCACCGCCTTAATTGCAGAGGGCAATTGCCTCTAGGTACCACAGTGAAGAAGAGGTGCAAAGTTTCTTCTGGTCTATTATCCCTGTTAATTAAAGCACAATAATCTCTGGGCTTGTTGTTGTTGTTGTTTGCTTGTTTTCACTTTTTTCATAAGACATTTGCTGGTGGGAAGTTGACAAAATCTTAAATGCATTGGATAAAATGTTTAGTGGCATCTCTTCCAGTTCTTCACATTCTGTGTTCAAATTAAGCCAAGGTCAACTTTACCTTTCTTCCTTTTGGGCATTGGTAAAATAAAGTACCAATCAAATACTGGAGCCAATATCCAAATATATATTTCTTTATTGCCCACATAGATGAGACAAACAAGGACAGACAAAGGGATTAAGTCGATTATATCAACCCCAGTGTGTAACTGGTACTTATTTAATTGACCCTGAAAGGATGAAAGGCAAAGTCGACCTCAGCAGAATTTGAACTCAGAACGTAACAGCAGACGAAATACCGCTAAGCATTTTGACTGGCGTGCTCACGCTTCTGACAGCTTGACGCCTTTATCCAAATATAATCAACTAACAACCTTCCCACAACTAACAACCTTCCCACAAAATTGTTGAACCTGTGCCAAAATTTGAAACAATATTTTCTGTCGTTTCATCCTAAGAATTACTTGTCTCAGCCATACAAACTGACCTTTTGTTAGGTTAGCAGACTTAAATATATTTGTTGTATGTAATTTTTCATAGATTTTCAAATACTTGTTGTTGTCTTATCCTTGCCACCATTCACCGGCACCCCGAAGAGAACAATCCCATTGATAATGTACTGAAATTATCCTTCATCTTCAGTCAACAGCTGACGAGAAGGAATGGTTTCATGTCTGCATCTTGTCTGGTGCATTTTACCAGTTGACTGTGCTTCACTTTTTCATCTGTTAATTAAAGTTAATTAAGTGATGCCAACAGTATCTTCGCTCGCACCTCACCCCACCATCAGCAATAGGAATCATCATTATGCTGTGGGGAAACAACAGTCTAAAGTTATTCTACTGACAAACCCAAAACCCACACAAGCACTAGCACAAGATAGCCAAATGCTTGAGGTGTCTATTAGTATTTACAACAGTCTAACTACACTAACAAGCAACTCTACAGAATCAGCATGAACTACTCTATCTCTGATCTCCAAGCCACCTTCTAATGGGTTATGCTCTCCTCTTTCAAATGCAGCAATCAATTTTTAAAAAATAAACAACTATACAATGGTGGGATTTTAGCTACCCTTGGTTTTAACATGGCTTTCTATTCAACTTCTGACATTATAGTGAAGAGTAAGGGTTTCATTGCTAATTGACCCTTCCCCTTCATGCCAAACCACTCTGTTCTGAATGTATGGTTGGTGGTGTTTACAATGACATCAGAGTTACAGAAAGTGGCTTAGGAAGTGTCATGCCACCATAGAAAGCAGTTGGTGTCCATACTACTTTCTATAATATAACATGATTTGGGGAAAAGATATTTTATTCAAACAATTACATCTTGTATAACTGAAAGAGCCACATCACTTGAATACTATGGAACACTGAACGAACCACAAACACACAAACACACCTGTGTACACACGCGCGCGCACACACGCGCGCGCACACACACACACACACACACAAATAGAGATATGTATATACAGATATAGACACATACATACACACAAAAGGAAAGGTGAAAATAGAAGGGAAATAATGCTAAAGAAATAAACAAATGAAAGTGTATAAAATGTAAGGAGTGAAAAAAAAAAAAAAAAATACGATAAAGATAATAGACAGAGAGAGGGGAGGGGAGGGGAGGAATGTGGATAAAATGTATCTTTGACATGCTGAGAAGCCAAAGAAAAGAAAATTTCTTTTGAAATTCAAAATAAAAGCTTCTCCAATTCAGAGTAACTCAAGTAAAGTCAGGTTTCCTGATATTAAGATTGAGTCTTGTAAAACTGATAAAAGAAGGTTTGATACATGCAAGGACATTATCACAATCGAGAGAAAAATAAAAATGTAAACTTAATACATGGACAATCTTAAATGTCTAATAGTATTAGAGAGATATTGTAAGCTATGACAGGGAAACGTTTGACTTAATACATAATATTAACACTGTGCTTACTCATGGCTGTCTCAAAAGTTCAAATGTTAAGAATCACACAGATACATGCACACATACAGTGAGGTTCAAATTCGCTTCGCATTTCCTCTCTCACACTTGTGGCAATGAAATAAGAACCAGTAATATCCTAGGGTTTTTGCTTGATTTAGTTATATGCTCGGCCTCACATCTATCGAAAACATATTCTTTAGCCAATTGCCATTAAAATCAACATCAAATGCTAATATTATTGATAATGCATAACTTCATTATTGAAATTTTTAACATACTGGTTTCCAGAGTGAGAGCTAAAACTACTACTACTACTACTACTACTAGTGCTGGTGCTGACAACAATGGGGATATTAGAACTGTTGCTGTTGTTACACACACACACACACACACACACATATATATCACGGGCTTCTTTCAGTTTCATTCCACCAAATCCACTCACAAGGCTTTCGTCAGCCTGAGGCTATAGTAGAAGACACCTGCCCAAGGTGCCACACAGAGAGAATGAACCCGGAACCAAGTGGTTGGTAAGCAAGCTACTTACCACAGTCACGCCTGCACCTATATATACATATACTTGAGATATATATATATATATATATGTACCTGTAATATAAGGAGGATTTGCCTGCAAGAGTCTTGTGCCAGGTGCACGTAAAAAGCACTTGTGCTAGTGCCATGTAAAAGCGCTTGTGTAGTGCCATGTTAAAAGCACCCAGCACACACTGTGAAGGGCATCCAGCTGTAGGAACCATGCCAAATCAGACTGGAAGCTGGTGCAGCTCTCCAGCTCCAAGCTGCCAAACCTCTGCCAGCATGAAAAGCTGGCGTTAAAGGATGATGATGATGATATATGTACATACATACATATATGTATATAAATAACAGGCACTCGTATATATTGGGCAATAGAATGGATATATTGTTACTATTAATAAAGAAAAAACAATATTCTATTATCATAACAGCCAATTTAGCAATCAGCTTCATGCCAGAAATTGAGGAAAACCTTGGCAATCATCAGAAAAGGCTGAAAGGAATGGTGTGGCATGGGCTCTTTTGTCAATGGAGGTCTGAAATATGTCACATCCTGTTTGCTGGCATTATGGTTGCTGTAAAAAAACAACATGTTTCTACTTCATTGGAGTTATGCCCCTTGTGTTGGCAACAAAAAGGGCGACCACAATATAAGGGGTATGTGCCTGTAAGGTAAGGTTCAGGTTGGAATAAAGGTGAGGTAGGGTACAGATTCAGGGGATGTGGAGTTGAAGATGGTGGGGGAGGCCTCTGTGTGTGAGAATGTTCCATTTTTTATAACATACAGGAGTGAGTCGGGATATTGCATCGAAATGTTCATAGGTCATTAAACAAGTTTTTATGATGGATTGCGTTATAGCTCTTATTTAAATTGATATATATATGTGTGTGTGTATATATATATATATATATATATATATATATATATATATATATATAGATGCATGTCTATATGTATATTTAAAGAAGCATACATGCATGCACATATATATCTGCATATTCACACACACATGTATATATATATATATATATATACATATATATATATATACATATACAAACATACACACACGTGTTTATACATATAAGCAAATATGTATATATCACTTTGTTGTTTTTTTGTTATTGTTTTTTTAACTATATATATATATATATATATATATATATATATATATATATATATATATATATATATATACATATAGATATATATATATACATATAGATACATATGTGTACACACACACACATACACAGAGCTCAAGTGACAGTGGTTTGAGAAGCATTTTGAAAGCGCCACTATAGCTAAAACTACAGGAATCACTCTCAATATAAGTAGCAAACAAAAGCTTTCTATCATGTAATGAAATAGATAAATCAAGTTATTTTATCCTTGTCACCACAGCAACCCTCTTTCTTTGTACAGTTCTCACCTTTTACCAAAATGTTGCATTTATTTATTTATTTCTGTGCTTAAATATCAAATTTATCCTATGTCAAACACTTGCAACAATTACAAAGATGGGAGCATTCTTGCTGATCATGTGACCAACCTTTAACATACTTATTCATATAAATGCTTCAGCAAACCACCGTTTATTACAAGTTGTCAGTTTAAAACGTTTTCAGTTAGAATATTTTGTTCCCAAAACCTTTTAGATTGCACAACTCCACCACCACCACCACCACTAACAACAACAACAACACCACCATCCAATGGTGTGCAATGTGTCATTCAGATCTGCAGCTACCCTGTGTAAATAAAATGGTTTTTGCGCAAAAAAAAAAAAGGATTTGTGTTACTCTTGTTTCTGTAAAAAATTTAGATAGAAATAAATTGAATGAGAATGTGTGAGGCTTGTGTGTGTGTGTGTGTGTGTGTGTGTGTGTATGTGTGTGTGTGTGTGAAATATATATAGATATAGGCACAGGCAAGGCTGTGTTGTAAGAAGCTTGGTTCCCAACCACATGGTTCCAGGTTCAGTACCACTGCGTAGCACGTTGGGCAAGTGTCTTCTGCTAAAGCCCCAGGCTGATCAAAGCCTTGTAAGCAGATTTGGTAGACAGAAACTGAAAGAAGCCCATCATACATATGTGTGTGTGTGTGTGTGTCTTTGTTTCTATATTTGTCCCACGACACTGCTTCACAACCAGTGTTAGTGTGCTTACATCCCGGTAACTTAGCAATTTAGCAAAAGTGACTGATAGAATAAGTAGCACACTTCAACCCCCCCCCAAAAAAAAAACATGGTTTTTTACTAAAATTTGATTGATTAAAATTCTTCAAGGTAGTGCCCTAGTATGGCCACGGTCAAAAGACTAAAATAAATATAAGACAGAAGATAATGGATCTTGCACCAGTTTGAATGAATCAGTGTTTTAGAAGTTCAATCAATAGAACTACCTTATAATATTAACTGGCTGAGTATACCAAAATCTATTATACAATTAATGAAATTAATCTCTGGACAGAGTTGGTAAATCTTTGCAAGTGACAAGTCTGGGACTTGGAATTACCTGTACAACCCATCCAATGGATTTCCACAATATTTCAATCTGCCTCATTTCACTTCCAAAGGATTGAGTCAACACAAGAGTAGAAGACATGCCAGAGGTGTTACGTAGCAAATATGGAATCTCACTGGGTGAAAAACCTAAACATCTTAACTACTTAGCCATGTGTTCATATCAGCATATATAAATATATATATATATATATATATATATATATAGATATAGATAGATAGATAGATAGATAGATAGATAGATAGATAGATAGATAGATACACACACACGCGCGCTGATATATGCTAGTATGAGCTCAAGGTGTGTGGCACCTTGGGCAAGTATCTTTTATTATAGCCTTGAGCTGACCAAAGCCTTATGAGTGGATTTGGTAGATGAAGACTGAAAGAAGCTCATCATGTGTGTGTGTGTGTGTGTGTGTGTGTGTGTGTGTGTGTGTGTGTGTGTGTGTGTGTGTGTTCCCCACCACTGTTTGACATCCAATGTTGGTTTGTTTACATACTCGTAACTTAGTGGCTCGACAAAAGAGATCACTGGGGTAATTCATTTAACTAGAAACTTCTCAAGGCAGTGCCCCAGCATGGCCGCAGTCTAATGGCTGAAACAAGTGAGAAATAAAAGATTAAGATATATAATGTGCATGTGTATTTGTGTGTATATATGCTCTCAGTCTCCCTCTCTAGCAGCCTTTAGCCATCCACCCTTCCTGATCTTACCACCGCTGCCGCCATCACCACCACTGCCGCCATCACCACCACTCTCTTCTCTTCACCTTGTACCTCCACGGTATTATCTGACACCGCATTACCACCATCTTTCTCTCCCTCCCCATTTTCACCTGCTATATTCTCACCTACCCATATATTATACTGGCTAGTCATATATCTCCTTGACAGCAACAAACCTGTTCCTGTCCCTTCTATCATATTTTAGCCTCTCAACACGTAGGATAAAACTGCCCCCTTCACTTCTATATTCTCACCTAGACAAGGAGGCTTTTTTTAATGTTTTACATGACCATCTCACTAGAACTGGTGCCACAAGAAAAGCGTTTTTCAATTCAAACCTCTAATAATAGTTTTATTAATTCAAAATGTGATAAAGAATCTCACTTTCCAACCATCATCATAATCATCGTTTAACGTCCGTTTTCCATGCCGGCTTGGATTGGATGGTCTGACTGGGGACTGGCAAGCCAGGAGGCTGCACTGGCAATGTTTATGATTTGAAATTCACTACCTTTGTATGGCACCTTGAGTTAGTGTCTTTTCCCATAGCCCTTGGTTGATAAAATCCTTGTGAGTAGATCTAGTAGATAGATAGCAACTACAATAAATGACTGTTATATGTATAAACGTGTGTCTACGTATACATGTGTGAAAACGTAGGTGTGTGTGTGTGTGTGTGTGTGTTTCTTTACATTTGTACTTGTCTGTGAAACCATTCCGCTATGAGCAGTTTCATTCCTGTCAATAGGGTGTCTGCTGGCTTTGTACCTTTGAA
>NC_142943.1:48487396-48489896 GCF_046866305.1 Octopus bimaculoides
TGTATACATGTATGTTCATGGTATGTATGCGTCTATGTATGTTCTATGTATCTATGCATTATTTGTTTATTAATATTCAGATATCTTTGTTTTACAGAATTTTAAATATTAAAACTACTTTTTTGTATCATTAGTACAGAAGTATTATTTGGCTGTCAATAAAGGATTGAAAAGATACAGGACTAATTTTTGGAAGAGAGAAGATCATTATAGATGCTAATCACTACAACATATTAACACAAGAAGTTATTTTCTGAACAGTGATGGGTCAAAACACAAACTCCAAGAGCCACTAAACAGAACAAAACTAAAACCTGTATGAAGTATGATAACCCAATTGTTATAGCCATCTGTGTGGTTATGAAATTAACTTTGCAACTACATGGTTTTAAGTTCCATCCTACTATGTGGAACCTTGGGCAAGTGTCGTTACAGCCTTTGACTAAACAAAAACTTGTGAATGAAATTTGAAAGCCATAAACTGTATGTCACATGTGTATGTGTATGCATTTGTTTCCATGAGTCTTCACACTGACATCAATTCAGCAATGGTACATTTGCTTACAATTCCATAAACTAGATGTCTTTTATCTTGGTGATGTCTGTAGTTTCATGTACAGACCAATGGAATGGAACTACCAATGGTTGATGGCATAAAAGGTATATGGGCATATTGGATGCAACCCAATTTCATCAATGCATATTCAAGAAAAACAGTTTCTACTACATTAACCTTTTAGCATCCAGAATATTCTGTCAAATGTAATACTTTTACATTCATATTGTTTTTAATTAACCATGTGTTATTTTGTAGCTCCAAAATTTTGATCATGTAATTATATATTTTTAGAATGGCATTGGAGAGTAGGCATGATAGGCTGGATCTGGCTGGTTAGAATAATAAACAGGTAGCACAATTGGGCCACATATGGCTGGTTTAAATGCTAAAGAATTAAAACATATAATATATGTTCAACTTTGCATACAGACACCAAGGTGATTTCTTGAAATATATATATATATTTTTTGAAAATAACACATCTTATATGTTATTGATTAAGTACTATACTTAAAAAAAAAACAAGGGTTGGGAACAGGGAAAGTAACCAGCTGTAGAATATTACATCACTAAGTCTCTTCTTACCCATGCCAGATACATATAGAGCAACATGGCCACCAAACTGATGTTATCCAAATTCCAATGAAAGAGCCTTATTCCTGGGTTGTTATAAAGCTCTTTCTATATTGGTGAGAAATTTAAAAAATAAAAGAGAGTATACATACATATATGTCTACAGAGACATATACATACATTTAGTCACTATACACACACACACACTTGCACATATATATATTTTTACATATACAAATACACACACACACACACACATAATTATATATATATATATATATATATATAACCATCCATATACACACATAAACACATGCATGAGTGTATGTGTATGCAGAGACTTTCTCCAAGAAACAGAAGGAAAGGAGGGTCATAAAGATAATAGCAATAAAATGTAATTATTTACAATTACAAGTGAATAAGAATTATAAAATATATAAAAGATCTAAGAAATATTTCTATGGCAACCAAGATTTAATAGCTGACACAGTAAAAAAAATTACAGAAAATTATAAACAGAAATAAATTCCAAAGACCCCCCCCCCCCACAACCAACCTATAAACACCCTACCAACCTTCCCACCTCAAATAATAAAAGTAAAGTTACTTTAAATCTACCATATAGACTTTTACATATATACATATATACAATATATATATATATCTACACTTTTGATTTCTGTAACTACTTCAGAATTTCTTTAGAAATCTATCAACAGAATGCAACAAAAAATTTAAAAAGCCCAAAAATAAATAAATAAAATAATTTTAAAATAATGAAATATTTAAAAGCTTTGACCATTCTGCACAATAAAAACAACAATAACATAAACTATAAAAGAAAAATTGCATCTAACATACTATCCATATATTTTTTATTAACTTTTTTCCTTTTAATGAGCAGGAGTTATGTGCCCTTTAGCTGCTGGCTGTTACAATGTTTTTAGCATTGTGTCAAGGTAAAGTATTATTACTATTATTATCATTATTATTATTATTATTATTATTATTATTATTATCATTATTATTATTATTATTATTATGTTGGCAACATTGTCTTGTAAGAAAATAGAACAATATAAGGTGCTTGAGATAACTTCATATTTCTTGAAGTAGCTGGCATGGACTGTATAAACAGAAAACACAGCGGTACTCAGAGTCAGGATTCTTCCTTTCACACCACCACCGCCATACATATCACCACTAATAACATTTACATATACTTACTTGCACAGACCTACACACACACACACACACACGCACATGCATGTATATACAAAGTCAAAAGATATACACTAGGGTAGATGTAGATACACAAATACAATATATACATACCTATGTGTGTGTGTGTGTGTGTGTGTGTGTGTG
>NC_142943.1:48497396-48504896 GCF_046866305.1 Octopus bimaculoides
ATTTTGAAGTCATATATTATTGCAGTATCTGGTCCTAAATGTGGATTGCAAAGATGAGATATTTGACACTATTCGGTGGCATTATGTTTGGGGGATTAGCATAGCTTTCAATTGGCAGAGTTTGGTGCAAGTCCTTCCTGGATTTTCCAGATATATATTAATGCATGTCTTTCCTGTTTTCACTCTAGGGAGCTGAGTCTTAGCTCTTCTAATTTTTCCCAGTAGCTGATCTGATGCACTGAAGCAATCTTCTCCATATAACAATGATGGATACTTCAAGTTCCATCATCAATTTTGCACTATATGATTGACCACAATCAAAAGCAATGCTCTAGATCAGTGTGATAAAAAGAGGTTATAGATGGGAATTAACAGATGGTATGGCCAGAAATGTAGGCAACGCACATACTAAAAAATTCTTCAAAATTGCATCAGTGCTAATAACGATAACTTATTTATTAAATGATTATAAGACATCTCTCATCTGTGTGGAAGAACTGTAGTCTTTCACAGATGCTCTTTATGGGAGGGTTTGAGTTCAGCATAACAAGCTTAGAAAACGCTTGTTAATTAGCTGGTACTCCCACTGTGTGCAGTATCTAACTGGACTACACAATGTTGCTTAATTACAGCTAATTACACTGGGTTAGTGTGAGTTATAGATTTGTTTAGCCAGGGTGATAACATAGTGATAATAGCAGGATATAAGCTTATTCCTCTCTTTAGTATACAAGCTATTATCCTATATTGGCCTAGAAAGTGTAGTAGATATCAAAATAGCTCCAGAACATACCTTTCAGTTCTTTTACTAACACTGAAAGGATAAAATGCAAAATTGATTTTAATAGAGTCAACCCCAAAATTCAACTGGTACTTACTTTATCAATCAGAAAAGAATGAAAGACAGTGTCAATATCTGGTGATGTCAACCTTCTCTTTCATCATTTCAAGATCAATAAATAAAGTACCAGTTCCATACTGAGGATGGGGATTGATTGATTGATTCTTCCTCTCTTTCTCTCTCCCTCTCAAACTGAAAAGGCCGCACAAGGTCCAGTTTTTCTTATCGCATGGTGTCTTATGTATCTCATTGACCCTGAGGGATATGCTAGCGGAGCGCAAGCTCCTTGTATCCTCATACTGGACAAATCAAAAAGTAGAGGTAAAAATGGGTTTGTGCGGGGACAACAGCTCTATCTAGAAAAAGGCAGAGTTACAGAAGCATCAATAGTAATTTAAAACTGACAAGACAGGAGTGGCTGTGTGGTAAGTAGCTTGCTTACCAACCACATGGTTCCGGGTTCAGTCCCACTGCGTGGCACCTTTGACAAGTGTCTTCTACTATAGCCTCGGGCCGACCAAAGCCTTGTGAGTGGATTTGGTAGACGGAAACTGAAAGAAGCCCGTTGTATATATGTATATATATATGTATGTGTGTTTGTGTGACTGTGTTTGTCCCCCCACCATCGCTTGACAACCGATGCTGGTGTGTTTATGTCCCCATAACTTAGCGGTTCAGCAAAAAGAGACCGATAGAATAAGTACTAGGCTTACAAAGAATAAGTCCTGGGGTCGATTAGCTCGACTAAAGGCAGTGCTCCAGCATGGCCACAGTCAAATGACTGAAACAAGTAAAAGAGTAAAAGAGTAAGACATGGGAGTGGAAGGCATTTCCTCAGGGAAACATGATGTGGTGCAGCAAAATCCCGACCACCACCACCACCACCGAAAAACCCAACCTTCTGCATTACACATCATGTCCTGACCTGGAACCCACAAGGGAGCTGGAAGAGAGGATGCCCTAAAAATAGTTGGGGGTGGGATACTAAGTCAGAGCAAAAAAAATAAAAAAGGAAGGAGAGAAGCAGGAAAGATAACCCAAAGTTGAAAACAACAGAGAAAAGTCATTGATGATCTATGTCCTACAGGGAGTAAAGGGCGTAACTAACTAAACAAAAATGTGAAAGTATAGAATTTGCTAGATTTAAAAAAGAGATACTCAAGACACATCATGATATATATCATAATGGTGCTCCTAAGACGCTATCAAAGGGTTGAGAGCGCAAGGTGAGGACATAACTAATAAGTTTCCTTTTGCTTTTTAATCTTGCAGTTGTGAATTGAGTCTCCCTATTAGTGAAGAAATTTATGGAAGTCCACTTAAATGCAACATTAATCCTTTCTGAATTATCAGTTTTTATAAATGGTTTTCTATGGCATTTAATTGGTCAAAGGTAAATCTCCATATAGCATTTACTGCAAGAAGGAAAAAATTGAACTTACTACTGAAAGTCAATGAAACACACAGTAGTTCCATAGTACTGCCACTGTCTACAGTGGTAGTGATTGGAAGCACTATTTTCTGCAATACTTAAGAACTGGGTAATGATGGTCACTGAGAGCATCTACACCCATGGTTTTCAACCGTCTTTTACCTATGGATCCCTTTGGTTACTATTTTATTCTGGTGGACTCCCCATAGCCGTTCAATGTTTAAAAACTCATTTTATAGGTATTTCTTTCAGAATTCCTATTTTGTGTTTTACTCTCTTTTAGGAGATGTTTCAGTGACTGGAAAAACGTTGAACTATGTAAAACATTAGAAAGAGAAACCAAGCTGTTTCTTGCAATAAGTATCTTTGATCTTTGATCTTTGATCTTTGATCTTTGATCTTTTACCTGTTTTAGTCATCGGACTGTGGCCATGCTGGGGCACAGCCTTGAAGAGTTTTAGTCAAACAAATCGACCCCAGGACTTATTTTCCTTTTTAAACCTTAGTACTTATTCTATCAGTCCCTTTTGCTGAACTGCTAAGTAATGGGGGACGTAAACACACAAACACTGGTTGTCAAGCATTGGTGGGGAGACAAACAGACTCAAAGACATACACACATACAACAGGTTTCTTTCAGTTTCCGTCAACCAAATCCACTCACAAGGCTTTGGTTGGCCTGAGGCTATACAAGAAGACATTTGTCCAAGGTGCTATGCAGTGGGACTGAACCCGGAACCATGTGGTTGGGAAGCAAGCTTCTTACCACACAACCATGACTGCACCTATCTGGAGCAAACTTTTTTCATGCACCCTTTAAATAAAACTGTGGATCTCCAATTTAATACTTTGCTCACATGGACCGCCAAGGGTCATATGGACCCCCAAGGGTTATATGAACTGCCAAGGGTTATGTGGATCCTGGTTGAGGACCACTAATCGACAAAAACCTCTACTATTAACACTGACGAAGACATCCAACCATCCAGTGGTTATCAAGCACACCAACATGAAACCAATGAGGGGAAAAGAATACATTGGATAATGTAGCCCCGGATAAACTAAGTCTGTAAATAAAAATAAGATAGGATGGTCACAGCTGGAATGCCTTTAATTATATACTATTCTGGGACAACACAACAGGCACAGCAATGAAAACAATCACAAGTACTTTCTCACTGTCAAGTGAATTATTTCTCAGAAGAATTTTTCCTGATTTTTATCAGTTTCATCAACAGGGTCACAAGATCTTATCTTTGGCTAAACAACTGACTTAGCGTATGAAGCAATTTTCAGGGGTTGGAAAAAAAAAAGTTGCTTTAAAAAAAAAATGTTCACACACACACACACACGCACACGCACACATCTACATACATTCAAGAATATGTTTTCTTTTGTTCTCTCTCTCTCTCTCGTTTTTTTTTTTTCTTCTTAGGATTTTCATTCCAGACATTTTATTCATTTCGGCTGTGAAATGCTGCTACTTGTGTTGTAATGAAATAAGTCTGTACAAAAGATGGATTGTTAGTAATATAATAAGAGAATATAATTTTCTAAGCCTAATAATTCATTGCAGCTTTTATCAAATAGCTTTCTGATAAATCATTTGAGTAATTGATAACTAGGTGTGCCTATGTCAGTTGATTTATTACAAACCACACTGTCTTTTAATATCCTAAAATAGCCAAACAACAAAACTGTAAATGTGATGTTAAATCTAATTTTAAGTTTAACCATAAACTATAAACTCTGCCTATTATAAAAGGTTGCGGAATATTCAATGTCAAGAAAGCACAGATTTCAAAAAAGTATGCGTATGTATATATGAATACATACATATACATAAATACATATACATAAATACATATATATATATATATATATATATATATATATATATATATATATATATATGCATATATACACACACCGATGTGGGTGTGTGAGTATATATGTATATGTGTGTATGTATATATGTATATATATAATATGTGTGTATATTTGTGTGTATGTTATATATATGTAAATGGGTTAGGTTCTTTGTATATTTCAAATCTCTTGTCTCAATTTAAACAACAACTGGAAATAAAAAGGAAACAAAATGAAATATTTCTGTGATTAGAGAAGAAGACTTCATTTGCCTCCATGTGTGTGTGTGTGTGTGTAAGTAGCAACAACATAAATACTAAAATAGAAGATATTTCCAATGTAGACTTTTAAATGATTTACTAGTTACAGAGGCATAAAGAAAATCACACTAACACACCCGCATGCATGCATCCACGCATACGCGTGCACGCACACACACACACACACACACACACACACAAAAATTAAAATGGAAGATAAAGTCATTGCAAGCATGATGGATGATTTATATAGATTTGAAAGAAACACATACATATATGCATACATGTGTGTGTGTATGTGTGCATATATATATATATATATATATATATATATATATGTGCGTGCACGTGCGCGTGTGTGTGTGTATAGATTTATAGATTTATATATATATATATATATATATATATATATGATGTATGGGTGTGTACATATATATATGTGTGTGTGTGTGTGTGTGTATATATGTATGTACAAAGATATACCTGTATAGATGCACATAAACCTACTTGTATATTAAAGTTTGAGCATGAATATATAATGTACAACACTTGGCAGTTCTACATGTGTCACATAAGAACAGAATGAGTAGGACGGAAAGAAGAGTGTATGTATATATGTGAGCATATATTTGTATGTGTGTGTGTGTGTATATATAGATATATATGGGGAGAGAGAGAGAGAGCAAAAGGGAGAGAGGGAAAGAGAGAGAGATAGATAAAGGTTTAATTGACTTTGAGGATGGACCAATAAATCAAAATTTCTAAGAGTCAAATGGTTTGAAATGTGATCAGAATAAATACTCTTTCTCACCTTCCCACTCTCTTTCTCTCATTCTTTGACGCAAATGCCAAAACACACTTCTTCTACCTCTACCTTTTCCTCACCCCATCCAATCTAGTCATATACCTACACACACACACACACACACACACAACATAGACACAACATAATACAAACACTCGGAATAGAGTAGGCATTCTCTTGCTTGTACCAAATACACTTCCTTTTACATATGAAATATACTTTATACCTCTTCTATCTCTTTTTATTTTTCTTCTATATAATTAACCTTTGATGTCCTCACAAACCCTCCCAATGGTTTATAGTTTTTTCCTTGCAATCTGCATGTGTACAGTTCTTCATTGTAGAACACAATAATATATAGCCAAAACTATGAGGCCACGACCACCACCACTACCATTGCTGCCACCTCCACCACCACTACCACCACCACATGTTCCATTTGGGCTGTCTGTGAAGGAGGTACAGAAAGAGGTAATGAAAGAATGAAGTACAGTTCCTAAAGCCATTTTTTTCTTTCCTTTTTTTTTTACACTGTTATTATTATTATTATTATTATTATTGCTTAACTCCAGGTCAGCTCTAACTAAACCAACCCATAATCAAAAGTGTTCTCTTTTTTTTTCCTTTTGCCCCAAATATAATAGATCAAGGACTACATTGTCCATCATTTCTTTTCCCTTTTTTTTTTCAAGATAGTAGGCTATGATTTGAAAGAGACCTGGTTCTTTATCTAACATGTTGAGCAATCATATCCATTAAGCAGCTAATGATGGATGTATAACATTTGATGTGCAAATCGACTGCAAATCTGTGTCCCATGTTCTTGTGGTTTAAAATGCTCTTCATTGAAATTCTAGTTCTTGAAAGGCTGAACTTGCTTAGAGGTTCTCCATTCCTTGGCTTATGGTGGTTTTCTTGTTTAAATAATACAACTCAGTGACATTACATCACTGTACTTCATAGGGGTTCTAATTCTGGTGAGGATAATACTTCTTCAAGGGGTTCTAGTTTGCAGAGGTTTTGTTGCATATAACAGCTCCCCCTACTGACATATTTCGAACCTACAAGACTATTAGGGAAGAAGCTAAATGGCTTAATATCTTAAGATTTGGATTATCTTTTCTTCAATCAGGAGTTCAAATCTGCTCAAGCATTCTGAATCATGTTTCTGACAACCCTTTATTCTATATAACTTCAGTGAAGCTAACTGTAGGGAAGAGGGTTCAGAATTTGAATTTTAAGGATACATTCGGCATGACTAATGACCTAATATTGCAACTATGACCAGGAAGGATTAAACAACAGACTACAAAGAAATACTGTAGCATAGATAAGCTTAAGCTCTTGTTAAATTACTGTTGTGAATAAAATTTAGCTGCAACATGCTGATACCTCATTCAGTGGCAATATATCTTTTATCAATGTAACATCAGAATAACTGAAGTTAAGGGATAGACCAATGAGCAATGGGAGCTCATAAAATGATTAAAGGCATACTTTTATGTGGGTTAGGAATATTTTGACACAATGCTAACTGGACACAAACTGGGGTTTGATCAACTGTAGCTGGGTTCCTCCTGGGTGAGGTTTCCTGAATCTTAAAAAAACCTCCAGCAGCTAATGAAATTATTTGCATTATTTACATTTGATGTATATTTGTCCTCATCTTGTTTGTTGTTAACACAACATTTCGGCTGATATACCCTCCAACCTTCAACAGGTGTCTTGGGAAATTTCGAACCTGGGTTCTCATTCCTAAGGTATTTTTCGATGTTATTATTATTATTATTATTATTATTATTATTATTATTATTATTATTATCATTATCATTATTATTATTATTATTATTATTATTATCATCATCATTCAGGTCACTGCCTGGAATCGAGTTTGATTCCAAGCAATGACCTGAATACTAATAATAATAATAATAATAACATTGAAAAATACCTTAGGAATGAGAACCCAGGTTCGAAATTTCCCCAAGACACCTGATGAAGGCTGGAGGGTATATCAGCCGAAATGTTGTGTTAACAACAAACAAGATGAGGACAAATATCCGTCAAATGTAAATAATGTACATAATTCCTCATCTCCTAAATATAGAACTGTATTACCTAATGGAACGTCCAGATGCATCACAGGATGATGCATGGTAAAATCGCCATACACGCATATATATCATCATCATCATTTAACATGTGTATTCCATGTTAGCATGAGTGGGATGGTACCACAAGAGCCGGCCAGGCTGAAGCCTGCACTGGACTTCTGTGAGTGTTTTGGCAGGAT
>NC_142943.1:48510543-48568043 GCF_046866305.1 Octopus bimaculoides
TAATACATATATATATATATATATATATATATATAATATGTATATAATATATATACATATATATATATATATACATATATATATATATATGTATATATATATATATGTATATATATATATATGTATATATATATATATATATATATATATATGTATATATATATATATATATATATGTATATATATATATATATATGTATATATATATATATATGTATATATATATATATATATATGTATATATATATATATATATGTATATATATATATATATATATGTATATATATATATATATATGTATATATATATATATATGTATATATATATATATATATGTATATATATATATATATATGTATATATATATATATATATATGTATATATATATATATATATATATGTATATATATATATATATGTATGTATATATATATATATATATATATGTATGTATATATATATATATGTATATATATATATATGTATATATATATATATGTATATATATATGTATATATATATATATGTATATATATATGTATGTATATATATATATATGTATATATATATATATGTATATATATATATGTATATATATATATATGTATATATATATATGTGTGTATATATATATATATATATATATATATACATACACGACATGCTTCTTTCAGTTTCCTTCTACAAAATCCACTTACAGCCCGAGGCTATAGTAAAAGACACTTGCTCAAGGTGCCACGCAATGAGACTGTACTCGGAACCATGTGGTTGGGAATCAAGTTTCTGATCACACAACGTCTCCTATGCCTGTGGATGTTAACTTCATTGACACAAATTTCATCTGATGTTTTTTAATGGTAGCCATGTTCTCTCATCAACACCAATTCATGTGGTCATGTATGAGCATCCATATGCTGTTACTCCGGCTACTCCAGTTACTATGTCTATAGTAACTGACCTGTTTGGTATTCCTGAAATTTACCAGGCAGAAAAACTGCACAAATGACTCTAATACATTCATAATCATATGTTCCAGATAAATTGATTGATAGATAGATATATATATATACACATACATACATGTTTGTCCCTGCTCTCTCACATTGCATATATATATATATATATATATATGTGTGTGTGTGTGTGTGTATGTGTGTATCTGTATATATATACACACACACACACACACACACACACACACACACATATATCCACACACCAATTTGAAAAATTGTTTGCGTTTTGGGGGGTTATTTTGTATTTACTCTTGATTTCTTTTTTTTTTATAGAAAAATCTTATATTGCATCAAGAATCTGCAAAACTCATAATTTGAATTTCAATAACACACACACACACACACACACACACATACACACATGCACATGCACACATACACACACAACAAGGGGGTGTGTTAAAAAAAGGATCTTATTGGTGGCAATTTTGACACTTCAAAGCCTTGTAATAAACTTTTTTTTTCCTTTAAATTGAACAGTGTACAAAAAAATTCCACTTTAATGTTCAATTTTAGAAGAAGAGAAACAAACAAAAGCTACCATTTTATTAGGGATGATTTTCATTGGGGGTACCACCAATGTTGTGAAAAGAAAAGGCTGCGAAGCAAGACTGGTGAGAAGGAAAGAGAAGGGGATTCTTGTTATTGGCAGTTTTGTTCTGCTCCACCCATTGCTCTTTTATGTTGCTAACTGAATGTAAATAATTTCATTAAACCATTTTTTTACACAATGAAATATTTTCTTCTCAATACTTTCCACCCATTAAACCTTTGTCAGGTTTCATGCACCCTCCAGTCTTACCCCTTTTCTACAGCAGTTTCATTCTATTTTCATTTGAAAGAAAGGCAGGAGATCATTTACAGGGGGGATAACAGGGTGGGTTATTTTTTAAATATGTGGTGAGATGGACAACTGTCCTGGGGTGAGATTGTGGCAGCAGACGGAATTAACTTAATGTATTAGGTGAAGGTGTGTGTCCTTTTGGTTAGGGTGTTGCACTTGTGATTGCAGGATTGTGGTTTCAATTCCCAGACTGGCAGTGTGTTGTGTTCTTGAGCAAAACATTTCATTTTATGTTGCTTCGGTCCACTTAGCTGTAAATGGGTCACCCTGCAATAGACTGACATTTTGTTCCGGGGGTGGGGGGATGTTGGCCACTTGACCTCATCAGCAGGGGGGCATCATTCAAAAGCTACAGCAGTGCAAGAAAGAGCATTGTGACCAGTGATGTATAAGAATACCTGTTAGTCTGGTTGATACAGCGATTTGGTGCAAGTATAGCCATATGGTTAAGATGTTTGGTTTGCAATCCTATGGCTTCAGGTTCAATCTCACAGCAACTTTGGCGAGTGTCTTCTGTTCTTGCCTCTGGTTGACCAATGCCTTATGAATGGAATTTAGTCAACAGAAACTATCTAAAGGTCCATTATGTATCTGTGTGTTTGTGTGTGTGTGTGCACTGGTGTAATAAGTTACATGAAGACAAACTGTATCACATCAAAACAGCAACCTAACTGTTTGATAAATGGAGATTGATAAAATAAATACTGGAGTTGATATGGAATCCAATAATATACACACAAACATACACATACATACATACACAAACATATACACAAAAATCATACATGCATATCTATCTAAGCTTGTGTTAGGATTGATCTTAGAGTACCTTCATATGTAATATTGGATTTTCCCTGCTTTTATCTATCACACCACATATTAACTGATCTCAGCAATGCAGGCATGTAATTATAATTCTTTTGTTGGTGTAATTAAACTTGTCTTTGATAGTAATTGTCTTGATTCTACAAAACTGTTGACACAGATTTATTTTCTAATAAGCAGTGCATAGCAGCCAGGGACTGAAATAATTTCAAAAACCACCAGCTCAATATGTGCTGGAGTTTTTATTTATTTTCAATATTTGTTATCTCTTACATCTCATCAGAATAGCTTTGAAGGTCTGGAGACATCTTAAATAAGGGGAAAAAATATAAATAAAATATATAAAAAAAACCCTCTTATTTTTTTTGTTTTTGTTTTCCATGCTACTAGTAACTTTTAATATCACCATCAGTTAATGATAGATCTTTTGATCAAGTTATCCTGTATGTTTGATGAATTTATCTACAAATTGTTGCTGAATTTAATTTGTAATTTGGAAATTTATGAAACGTTAATGTTGACTGAATTAATGAATAAATAACAGTCATTTACACTGAGCTCACTTTAATGTGGCACTGATAGAATTAGAATATGGTAAACAAAGATAGATAAAGCTCTTCTCTTTTTCTGCAAACCCAAAGGAAGACTTGAATATGGAGAAAGAAGCTGAAAGGTTCTCATTAAATATACACAGTGCCTCATTGTCAGTGAACCCAATGCAGGGAAGCAATGAATTACTTATGATGTTTTATTTACAATTACATCAGTTCAACTAGAAACAGTTAAAAGTATGTTAGGGCAATGATGGTGGCTAGCTATAAAACATATCAACCTTATTTGTCAGAAGTCAACACAACATACCAACTCTACTGTTGATAACATTATTATGAAACTAATGAGGTCGATGCGATAGCTGAGCTGTCTTGATTATGAGTTCCATGTGGGAACTGCTGCATCAGTCATGGGCAAACTGTGACCCACAGAACTTTTACAATGGCACATCTAATGAGAAATTAGCTGGAAATCTTTTAGTAGTGTGGCCTGCTTGATGATGAATTATGTCTCATGCTGCCAGCTTCTTAAAAATGGTTGCCCACACCTGCTGTACATCATCCTACAATTTGCTAGAGATAATAGGTAAATATTCCTCAAACAACACTTTGCCATCTGGCAAAAAAAACAAAAAAAAACAGAAAAAAGTACACATCAAAAAATGTAGTCCAACACACACTATATTCAAGTAAAAGACAGGATGGTCAAAACTAGACTCCCATACATCTAAGGCCTGTTCTTCAGAGTTGACCTGTAGCTGAACAGTAATATGATAAAATAATATTTATAAAGTGGTACAATTGTTTCAAAGTCTGACTCTGTTGTTCTGAAGTATTTTTAAAATATTCTGTGACTAATAATCTTATGAAGACCATATAAATTGTTAGAATTCCTTTCATAATTCATAGCTTGTATTTAGATCATATCTCTACTGTAGATATGTAGAGCACATGGTTGATTAAGTTGATAGCATACCAGACAACTAGCTTGGAGGTCATCAGTTCATATTCTACCATTAGTACTTCTGCATTGTGTCCTTTGCCTAAACACTCAACTCTCAATTTTGGGTTCATCCAGCTCTAATTAATTACCATGAATAGAATAATTTCTTGTACTAGACAGTACTAACATTTCTGAATTGTTTAATAATAAATTGGCTCACAATGACAAGTTCAATTCCTTCCACAAAATAACATGCTTCCAATCAGCTATGTCTTATTTAGGTGGAGATTTTCTTCTCATTTGCTTAACAAATTTTCTGGCATACAAGTCGAAATTTTTTGACCAAAATTTACAGTAAAAAAAGATAGGTTGGCAACATTAGAAGACCAAAAATTCCCCCGTAAAATGCAAAAAGGATTTGGAAAGATGACAACATCTAATTGTTTACACTACATACTATGTCAACTTGTATACCGGAAAATCTGGCCATAGTGCAGAAACATAGAGCAGCAGTTCTATTATTTTTTGTGGTTCAAAAATGATCAGCCCTCAGCTACAGCCATGTACAGATAAGTTGAAATGAAAACTGTTATCTACTCTCCTAAGGGTATTGGGATAGCAGTGAAAATTTCATCACGATGAAACACGTTGATAAAAGTCAACCTCATGATGCCCAGATTATCCTTCTGTTAACACCCCCCTTCTCTCTCTCACACTCACACACACACACACACACACGTTCTAAGATGTAGATTTGGTTGCTACTCAAGTTATTGAATGCTCTGCAAAGGATAAAGCTTCACCAGCCTCCAAATCTTCAGTTTAAATACGTTATGAATAAACTCTTCACTATGTATTGAACACTATCTTCCCCTTTTATTTACAAACTGCAACATGTGTGTGAGGTGGGGCAGATACAAATCCAGGAACTGGATCAAGAGCTTGGATCACCATGGTATATCGTTCTATATGACCTATGCATACTTGATGTAGTTTAAAGACATTATTTCTGTTTTATATGTAATATATATATATATATATATATATATATATATATATATATATATGTAAAGATATATATATATATTACATATATATATATATAAAATTTTAAAGAAAATAATTTATGACAAAATATATAACCAAATCTTCTTTGTAAAATCCTGAAATTCTACTAAGGCAAATTGAATGAAATGTACAAATATATTGGATATTAAAAAAGATTTTTTTCTTTTTTTTTTTTTTGTTCAGGAATTCGTTAAAAATCGACACAGCATAACAATCAAAAGTATCTCATAATGAAATAAGAGATTACATTCAAAGATGTCAGCATTGTAAATTAAATGAAACCAGACATTATTTGTGGTTCCTCAATCTTTGATCAAATTTTTATGTATATATATATATATATATATATATATATATATATATATATATATATATATATATATATATATAGAGAGAGAGAGAGAGAGAGAGATTTATGTTTATAAATATATATATATATTTATGTATATGTATGTATATCTTTGTAAATAGTGATCATCATAACAAAGGGATTAAAATATAAAATGAAATGAGATCAAGCTAACTATAATTGAAATAAATATAAATTAGACGGAGAGATGGAAAGACAAAAAGTAAAAAGGAAAAGAAAATGAATAAATGAAAAATTAAATAAATAAAAATGAAAAATTCTCAAACAGATTACAGAAGAAAGTTAACTTTAAAGGCAGGTTGGAAGTTGGAGATGACATTCAAACATACATCAACATAAACACAAAGACACACACACACACACACACACACACACACACATGTACATATGTATGTGCCTATATATATATATATATATATATATATCCAGATATATATGCATGTGTATATATGTGTATGTGTATATATATATGTGTATGTATGCATGTATGTATCTCTCTCTCTCTCTCTCTCTCTCTCTCTCTCTCTATCTATATATATATATATATATATATATATATATATATATGTATATATATGACAAGTGGTTAAATAAATATAATCTTTCATACCTCCTGACTTTTTTATGGTTTGTGTGTGTGTTTGTACATACATACATACATACATATATTTTATTAAGCAGACAAATGAAATGTTTGAAAATTTTCAGTTAGCATTTATATAAAGACATGAATAAAATCTTATTTTCATTTGAAAATATACATCCATAAAGAAAATAGAATAAGACGAATAGAAGAGAAAAATGGGGAAAAAAAAAGAAATTGTTTTGGGGAGGTCATTTGAAGATAAGTTTCAGAGATGTACTTGGTTGGCAAGTGACTTGGAGATGAGTGTCACTTATATTAAACTAAAAAGAAGATGAAAAGAATTTTAAAATGGAAACAAAAATGATTAAAAAAGACAAACAAACCCAGAATGAAATAAAATAATAGAAATGAAAAGAACAAAAATATTTAATGAATTGAAATTGGAGAAAACACTTGATAACAATAATTCTGTGGTTCAGCCACAAAAGAAAATTCAGTAAGGTAACTTGAGGGGAAAATCAGAGATAAAAAAAAAGAAAGGAAGAACAATAAATACAAAAACAAAATGCAAAATGCCATATTGACCTCTATTTTGTATAAAATTTTCAAAACTAATTTTATTCTTGTTGTTTCAGTTATACACAATCAAAGATTTTGGAATTCAGCTGCTTTTTGTGTGTGTGTGTGTGTGTGTGTGTACGTGTGTGTGTGTCTACATACACCTACATATATATATATTGGTAAATATCTATATGTAATCTATATATATATATATATATATATATATATAGATAGATATAGATAAATCTCTCTCTCTCTCTCTCTCTCTATATATATATATATATATATATATATATATATATATATATATATATATATATATACACATATATAAACTAATTTGATAATAAAAGAAAATACTGAGTTTCATTTTCTTCTTTTGTGTTACTGAATTTTTTTTCCATTTATTTAGATTTCAGAATTTCTTCTCTCAGCATTGTAATGAAAATATTGGCATATTTTCGTTAAATCCTTATCAGTGTTTACAACAACTGAATACTTCAAAATAAAAATTCAAATTGATTTTTAGGAATGTGTATCTAGTAATAAGATATATATATACATGTCTGCGTGTGTGTGTGTGTGTTTGTATGTATTGCTCTTGAAATCTTCAGTTCTTTGTTATCAAAAATTTTTTAAGGAGTCTAAATTGAAAGGAAATATTTGGTTTAACAAAAATTATAGGGCATAATAGAATTTGTTCTAACCCTCCTTTCATTCTACTTTTTCATTTACCATATAAAGAACTCTGATAGATAAAAAGAGCAGAAGAAAGCAAGACGATTACATGAAGAGAAAATATATATATGTACATGTGTGTGTGTATGTGTACTTGTAGATATATCATTTTTACTTTTTTTTATGAATATCTTTCTAAAGATAAGATATATGCTAAAAGTTTAATTTGGCTATATTCAGAACAGTGAACGTATGAGAATTCTTTCTCATGTGCTGGTTTGATTGTCTTTTGAATGAGCTCAGAAAAGAAATTTAATACATAGTTAAAGAGAAAGAGAGAGACATCGAGGAATATTGAGAATTATTTCTCTAAATATAACAATCTTGTTTATTAAACCAAGCCATAGAAAATACTTGGAGTTGAGAAATGGTCATTTGGTCTATTCAGAAAGAACACAGAAAAAGAAGAGAAAAAAAAAGCCCTACCCGTCAGCTTTTCCATCCAATCTACTTAATTCTAGAGGAAAACAGCCCATCTTTTCAATATCTCGTATATAGCAAAGACTTGATTTTTAAGCATCTTATCTCTAACACTAGAATATATTAATTCTTATGTGACCTTGTCTTATATGAGGTCTTCTACTTTTCTGCTGAGAGACATATACCAGAAGCACAAATAAATTGGTTGTACATTATGTGGAATAAAATACACTGTGGTCTAATGTCACTTTATTAGACTTCCGTAGTCTATCAACGTACATTAATTTGATCATTTCTTTTGTAAACACGACAATGAACCAATGTACAAATTCATATTACCTTAACAGTATGAAGAAGCTAAAAGCACATTTCTAATGTACAAAATTACTTCAATCTTGACAGAAAAACAAGAAAAAAGGAAAAAAAAGTAAATGAAAAGATGCTACAGTGCTGAAAGAAAAAGGGTAGTGTAAGAAATGCTATAATTGTATTTATAAGTTGAAATAGTCCATTTCTATAATTTCTTGATATTTTGTACTGTCATACAAGTGCAAAATATTGACAGATCAGAAACTTTGTCTATATTGATGGTTTCATTACATTGGTGTACATTTCACTCTGTTTTTCTCTAAGTATGTCTTCGATAACAATGCATTGCTACTCAATAATGATAAATGCCATGGAATAGATTACACTAAACCTCATGTAGAGTTTCTTCTATAGAAGACAATGGTTTGCCACAGGAATCATTTATGTACACTTTTCTCCAACATTTTCATATTTGTTTGCATAACGTGGATGGTGGTCATATCTGGAATTTTTCTGCATCAACATTTCTAAATGACAGTCTTGTATAGATTTTTTCTCTTTATTTGGAAAACTTTTCCCTTAACATTCTTACATTTATCTATACGCTTACATCTTTATGCTTATATGTTGAATGCTTCTGTAAATTTAGATATACAAATAAGTCTTGGGATAAATTTTATTTAATTATTTATTGTAGCAACTTCACTTTGTATTTTATACTAATTAAAAATACCTAGTTTCAAATAGATACACTATTTTATTAAGTTACCATACCCGAGTCCATTAGTTAATATCCAGCCAATGGGAAGGTGTTATGGCTCAGCGTCAGAACATGCAATGACCATTAGACACCATCTGCCAACATCAACTCCTTCTGGCTAAAACTACATTCACTGAAGGTGAATGAAAAGAAACCATCTTCTTTTAGATATAATTATTCTCTTTTTAGTAAGGTTCCAGGCTTAAACACATTAACTGGTATCAATGACAGCACTTAAACTTATAACCTTTACATTGACAGTCCAGCAATTTAAGCACTATAGTGAAACACTATCACAATTGTTCAACCTTTTAAAACAAACCTGCTTGAAACCAGCTCTACTAAAAGTGTTTGAATGAAAATCAAAATCTTGGTCTGAAATCTCATTAGTACTTGATAACATTAGAACTGTAATATGAAAGCATTTGCATTTTATTAAGTTGGAAGTAATTTCAAGAAACCCTTCATAATTATTGATTGTTTTGCAAATTAAAATGCAAAGGCAGAAGTATATTGTTATTAGAAATATGCTCTCAAAGTGTTTAAAGAATGAATTATTTCTAGTTTAGTCTACTGTCCATTCTATGGTTAACAAGCAATTAAGTAACACATACTGACGTTCTGCATGATATTCACTCTATTGTTAGGTATTATTGCCATCCTGCTATTAGTAAATTCTAATGCTATGCCTGACATTAGCAAAGCCATTGTTAAAATAACTCATTGAAGTGCTTCCACATGAAGCCTATCCAGGCAACAAATGTTTACCTACTTTCTCATTCAAGTAGAATGTTTACTTGGTAGAAAGGTTGAGTACAAGTGAGATGAGGAAGTGGCTTGCCATCATGACTAGAGTAAACAAGAGAGATGGTTACACAAGTGTAGATATGTGAATATAAATGCATGTTGTAGTTAATCTTTCTCTAAACTGCAATATTTCACCGGATCAGTCTGTATCATTAGTTCTCTATAAGTAGATCAAGGATAAGTTTTTCCCTGAATGGAAAGTTGATTTATTGCATGTAGCTTTTTTTTGTTTATGTGTGGAGTTGAATTCACTAACGTAAACTAAATATTTGTTAATCTCTGAGTGCTGCTTCTTACAGACACAAATTATACCACTCATCAGTACCTACTTAAGGTTAGGTGGACTTAGTGTTTGTGTACTAAGTTTGCTGAGTACAGGCACAATGTAGGAAAGGAACTGCTCTGACTCCTCAGCTCGATGCCCCAGAAGTCTGCGGATTCACCGTTTGTGACTCTGAATATGACAAGCGATGAGAATGAGTGCTAAAGATTGTTGATGATCACAGGTTGAGGTGACCCTAAAAAGGCCTTCAAAGTTGCAGCTTAGACAAAGTACAGAATATGCTGATAAAATAACTCTTTATTAAGAAACATAAAAAGATTCAGTGCTATGAACCATCAAAGGCTTGCTCTCTTGATAGAACATGTTGAGATGGTGATGCTGATAATGAGGATAGTCATTATTATCATCAATTGTTGTATAAAACTGACACTGTGAACTTTAGATCAGTAAATTATTTATTCTTTTCTTTGCACTCAATTAAATCTGTAAGTAACAAGTTACTCCCTACTAAAAACATTTCTACTTCTGCTTTGAAATAGCATGACTGAATGGATATAGATATAGAGTTCAAGTTCAAACCCAGCTTTCTAAGTAATAGAAAAGAAGTAAATTTAATAGATACAATAAACCATGTTGATTTCTTGACAGTTCTGCTAAGAACAAGTAAAACATCTCTTGTCAAACCACTTCACATATCTTTTCAAAACTTCTTTGGAAGTTGTAAACTCCTCACCTTTTGTTAATGGGATAAAATACCTCAATTTTGATGAAAAACTAGAATAGTGTTTAGTTACATGGACTTTTTTTTTTAAAACCAACAGAAGTTGAGTACTTTCAATCAAAGAAATTGATTCTCAGCAGAATGCCTCAAAGAACCATTCCTTGATGCCTTCACTTTTATAATTGCTCTCATGGGTGCAGGTGTGGGTGTGGGGTAAGAGGTTTGCTTCCCAACTACATGGTTCCAGGTTCAGTCCCACTGCGTGGCACCTTCGGCAATGTCTTCTACTATAACCCTGGGCCAACCAATACTTTGGCTGTGAATTTCATAGATGGAAACTGTGTGGAAGCCTATTGTATATTTATGCATGTGTGTGTGCCTTTGTATTTATGTTTGTCATTACACGCTATTTGACAATTTGTGTTGGTTTGTTTATGTCCCTGCAACTTTGCAGTTGGCAAAAGAAACTGATAGAATAAGTACTAGTTTTAAAAAATAAGTACCAGAATCAATGTGTTCATGTAAAGCCCTTCAAGGTGGTGCCCCAGCATGGTCACAGTACAATGACTGAAACAAGTAAACGGCAGAAGTTAAGAGATATTACCCAGTATACCTTCCTTGTTATTAAGACAGGTATGATTTGAGGTACATTTAGCTGCTATTTCTAGGAAGTTTAATGACCACATAGAGGTTCCATCATTGGCTCATTACGTGCTGATTTGAAATATATTGCAGATAAGATTATCAGAAATCCAAAGCTTTGTTTCCTATCTGCAAGAATAAACCTAATTTGGAAAGAGGGACACTTGGGAATTGTAGGTATTTGCAAAGTAGCACCAGAGGTTACAAAATCATAAAGATGTTAAAAATTCAAAGAATGTAAATTTCTTTTTAACTGTGAAAAAAGTAATTGCCTGAAAACCATATAGGCATTAACACCTGTGTTGCTAATTGAATATTTTCTATTTTAAAATTGATTTCATTTACTATTAATCAAATCAAAATTTAATTATGCTGCGTATATATATGGACCTTAAATAAAGGATAACGAATTTTTCAATTTAAAGACATTAGTATGGATTAATTTTACAATGCTGACATTTCTGGAAATAATCTCTTATTTCATTATTAGATACTTTGGATAGTTACAGCCGTGTTGATTTTTAAACAAATTCTTGTGGTTGTTGGGTAGGGGAAGAAAAAATTCAGTAGAGACAGTCAATGGCTTTCACATTTAATTTTGTTACATATGTCGTCATCATCGTCATTTAATGCATTCTTTTCCACACTTGCTTGAGTCAGACAGGGTTTATTGAGGCAAAGTTTCTATGGCTGGATGCCCCTCCTGTTGCCAACAACACTCACTTGTTTCTAGGCCTAGATGTTGTGGTCCAGAGCTGGTAACTTCTAGTATAGGTACTACGTTATACATTGAACTTAGAATATAAAGAGCAAGAAGACATGCCAAAAGTTAATTTAGCTGATTCTCTAATGATTCGACCAATCCACTGTGCTAATGTCTGGAGTTAAAAAATGATTATATTTCATACATATATACTTTATTTGTGGGTTAAAGTTGCCATTGGTTTCATGCTGAGAAGAATACTCAGCAGTTATCTAGCTTCCCACATGGGCCATTGGTACTCATCTCCATCCAAGATGGAGGGTTGATAATTGCTGAGAATTCTCAGTCTGAAACCAATGGTAGCCTGATTAATTCACAAATAAAGAAGGATATTTATCCACAAATGCATTGTTGAGCACTCATTCTCACTGTTCGATATTAACACATATATATATATATATATATATATATATATATATATATATATATATATATATATAAATATATATATATAATGTAGGTAGTTAATGTAAATTGTAATTCCTGTTAGCAAATGTAACACATGTAATGGTGAATAAATAACACCAAACAATTTCCTGTTTTCTTCATATATATATATATATATATATATATAAATTTAAGGAATGGAGAAAACGCATAACATGCGTTTTCTCCATTCCTTAAATTTTTAAATATACTCAAATACCCAAAATTTCAAGGAGTTCCTGCCTTAAAAACAGGAACTAAACCACAGTTATTTTGTGTTCTTTGCTACATTGGTTTCTATTAACCCATTTATTCTATCCGAAGAATTTTTATTCATTAAGATAGAAGAAATACATATAATTATATATATATATATATATAAATTCAAATTTACAGAAATCAAAAGACAGAGACAGGTGTAGCTATCAAGGGTGATATTACTTGATTCAGCACTCAGACTAGGGATATTCATGCATATGATATACGTTGGAATAAGAGGGGAGCTGAAGATGTATGATGAAATTGGCATAACAAAATAATACTGTAATATAACTTTGCTTTTCTTTGCACTGGAGGTATGGTCATATTCCATCTTGTAAGCAACTATTTATAGGAATGGTCACTTTTCCTCACTTTCCATTTTCTATCAGCATTAAATTTGTAAGCAGTATCTATCATATTTACTCTCACTTTTTCTATTTGTTAGTAATTTTCATACATGCTGGTACATTTCTGATTAGCATCATTCCATTTACTTTTACTCATGCTAGCAACTTCTCTCAGGCTGTCATTGCATATATTAGCAACTTACTTTTTATTGTCATTATTTCTCTTCTTAACGACTCCCTTTTATTATCCCTCTTATTTATGTTAGCAACTTCATGTGTCATTCTTACTTCTGTTAGCAACTTTATTGCTACACTTACTTGCCCTTTATGTTAGCAACTTGCGTTCACTATCAACCTTGTTTTGTCACAATCCACTGGCTCTCACTCCTACTCCTGTTAGCAACTTTTCTGTTATCTCCCTTATGTTAGCAACTTCACTTACTGACATTTTTTTCCTCTTGCTAGCCACACTATTGCTCTCCTTGCATTACCAACATGTCACTTTCTCAGGTTCACAACTTATATTCACTGTCACCCTTGTTTTACATACATTCCACTTGTCTCCTCCTTAATCCTGTGAGCAACTTTCTTTTGTTATCACTCTTATGTTAGAAACTTTCTTCTTACTGTCTCTATACCAGTTAGCAACTTCAATTACTGACTGACATTTCTTCCCCTTTTGTCAGCAACTCCCATTTACCTCTACTTCCCCCCCCATCCACCCACTTCTTTTGATAACTTTTTATTCTTAGAACCTTACTGACCTTAATATCCTCCCCCTTCCACTCTCACCTCCTTTTGTATTACCTGTATCCTCTTACTGTCACTCTTTCTCCTGCTACCAACTCTCACAAATTTCCTGTTACACTACCTTGTGTTATTGACCTCTTCCAAGCTTCTTTTACTCTCACCTCTAGTGTGTGTGTGTGTGTGTGTGTGTGTGTGTGTGTGTGTGTGTGTGTGTGTGTGTGTGACCTACTCTGAATGTTTGTCTCCCTCCTTTTAATAATATCCTCTTAGCATCAACCTTGCATTATTGCTCACCCTAATATTTCTATTATTGCTGTCCACTCACATTCTATACTGTTTATTGGAGTGTCTATCTATCTATCTATCTATCTATCTTTCTCTGTATCTATCAATCTCTCTCTCTCTGTATGTATGTATGTATGCATCTATCTATCTATCTATCTATCTATCTATCTATCTATCTATCTATCTATATAAACGTGCTCTTATCCTTATTCATGTAACTTTTTTTTGTCATATGTATATGCCTGGATGTGTACAGAGTCTTTACTTTCGAATGCACATGTGTGTGTGTGTGTGTGTATGCATGTGTGAACATATGTATTTAATTATGTGGTCCTGTGTGTTTGCTTTTAACCTTTAAAATCCATTAGCAGCACTTACCTTAGCTTTGGCCTGAGATATTTTCTGCATCAATGTCCTCTCTATTTTTTGGGTTGGTTTTTAATTTCCTTCTTTTTTTTTTTCAATATATTGTTTAAAGTTTTATTTTTATTTTTTTTTTTGGTATTTTCTTTTCTTTTTTTTTTTTGCATTGTGTCTTGGCAATTCCATTTAATTGATGTTCTCCCTCCCCTCTAAAAATCTTGACATATTTAATCACATTAGTTATGAGGGCGGAGAGGGGGCATTTTAGTTTTGCTTTGATATAAAAATTGAGTTACAAAAAAAAAAAAGAACGGAAAACTTCTAAACGAACAAACTAATGAAGAAACACTCAAAGAGAGATAAACAAGGAAAAGAAATGGAGAAAAATAGTTGAACAGTAAAAATGCAAATAGTTATGAAAGAAAGTTGGTTGTAAGTCTTACTGACAGTAAATTTAGACATTTTCTAAATTTAAAACCAATAAGCAACATATAATAAATTGGTTTGCAGGTAATTGGTTTTGTTAATATAAATTAAGTTTGTAGCTATATAAATATCATCATCATCATCATCGTTTAACGTCTGCTTCCCATGCTAGCATGGGTTGGACGATTTGACTGAGGGCTGGTGAAACCAGATGGCTACACCAGGCTCCAATCTGATTTGGCAGAGTTTCTACAGCTGGATGCCCTTCCTAACGCCAACCACTCAGAGAGTGTAATATATATATATATATATATATATATATATATATATATATATATATATATATATATAGACACACACACACACACACACACACACACATGTCATCATCTTTTAATGTCTGTTTCCCATGCTGGTATAAGCTGGATGGCTTGACCGGTGCTGGATGGCTTGACCGGTGCTGGATGGCTTGACCGGTGCTGGATGGCTTGACCGGTGCTGGCAAGCAGGAGAGCTGCACTAGTTTCCTGTCTGAATTGGATTGGTTTCTATGGCTGGACTCCTTTCCTAATGCCAACTATTTTACGGTGTGTATTCAGTGCTTTTAATGGTGTTCCATCATGAGTGCTTTTTATGTGGTACTAGCACAGGACTCTTGACTCATGCAGGTCGATCTTCTTCATTAGGGGAAGTAGCCTGAACACTTCTGCTATGGAGGACGAGTCTTCTTGAGTACAACTAGGTGCCAGATATTTCGGTCCTCCAAAAGGTTCAGTGTTGTGAGGCTGTCCTTCAGTACTTTGCCTCATGTCTTCCTGGGTCACCCTCTTCTATACATGCCTCTGTGTGTCTGTGTGTGTGCGTATGCATGTGTGCATGCACCTCCTTATCTAGACATCATGTGGTTGTTTTAAATGAATGTCATTCATTCCCAATATTCTGCAAAAACATGCTTGGAAACAGGTTGTGATAGGGTATCTAGCCTCAACAAAGTCCATCCGACACATGCAAGCATGGAAAAGTGATCATTAAATGATGATGATGAGGATGATGATGAAAGAGACATGTATTAACAACAGGCTTCTTTCAGTTTCCATCTACCAAATCCACTCTCAATGGTCTGCTTAGCCTGGTGTCCAATATGCTATACTGTTTATTTGAACTTGAACTCAAGTGGTTGGGAAGTAAATGTCATAGCCATACAACCAAGCCTGTGTTGTGTATATTCACACACACACACACACACACACACACACACTCTCTCTCTCTCTCACCCCCACCCCCCACACAAACACATGTATAAATAATTGAATAATTTGTGTTGAAGGAAAAGTTTTATTTCTATAATTACCCTGGCAGAAAAGAGATAAGGCAGTTTTGTGTTTCATTTGTCTAAGACACGTCTCATAGTAAAATCAGACAGACAAGAGTAGTTTGGCAATGTAGGGGGGAAAACACGAAGTAAAATCTCTTCATGACAACATTCCATTTGTGTAGCACATGTATGCATGTAGATCATAGCATACAAGTGGTATGAAAAGTAGTTCGTGTACATGTTGTTAACCTGGTTAAAAACAGAAGCCAACAAATGGTTTCTCATTCAGCTTTGGTGCTTTGTGCATAAGGGACCCAAATATTCTGCCTGTTTTATGTTCAAACTGGCCAGATCCAGCTTCTCACACCTACCCTACAATGTCATTCTTAAATTACACAATCATTGTTGAAATCTCGAAACAACAAGAATATGCATGATTAATCCGAGACAATGTGAGTAGAAAAGGCATTGTATTTGATAGAGTAATTTGAATGCTTAAAGGATTCAAGACAATACAATAAAGACCTGATTGATTGCTAGGTTGCTATGTTCTCCATATCTGTGCAAAGAGTGAGTCAAATGGTCAGCTGCTCAACTTGTCTGGTACCAAGGGTGCAGAAGTTTGGCCTTATATGGTCAAATGGACATTATGCTCATCAGTCAACTTTGACAAAGCATTTGTACATTTGTGTGCAGTTATAGACAAGAGCTTTTGAGGAAGACAGATAATTACTCTCTGTGCTACCAGCATCAACATTTATCTAAGGAAAAGACATTGTTCTCAGAATACAAAGAGCTGAAACAGAGCGAGGCATTTTCACCAATCCACCATTTCAGATTAATACTTTTTTTTTATCAATCACAGAAAGGCGGGAGACAAAGTTAATGTTAGTGTGATTTGAACTTAGAGCACAGGTAGTCAGAACAACTACTACTACGCATCTTATACAGCACTCTAATGACTCTGCCATTCCTCAACAATAGAATTATGAGACCTTTTGGCACAACTGGTGCTGCCTATTTGGCATTGCTGATTCCATGCTTATTTATTTGACATCAGACATTTTTATACTTCTTTCACTCCCTCTTTCTCTCCTTTCTCTCTCTATTCCTCTCCTCCTCTCTATTTAGCTCTGTCTGTTTATGTGTGTGGTCATATTTCTCTTTATGTATCTGAGGAGATGGAACGTGTTTGTGTCAGTCATGTTCAATTAATAAATTTCTCTCTCTCTCTCTCTCTCTCTCTCTCACTACGTGTGTGAGCATTTGGTTATGTTTGTATGTTGGTTGGTTAGTTGGTTAGATATTTAACCAATTGACTAACAATAAAGAAGTGGAATTGAACCAGTGCATGTGTTATTATTGGCATAACAAATTCTTACTTTCTTTCCATTATTCTGAGTTATGCTCTTCGTATTATATTAATGTAACACATTTTACTCTCTCTAAAAAGAAATTCCGGTAATACTCTGTGGTTGGTTTAGCCCTTTAGTATTCAGATTATTCTGTTAAATATAAACTTATTAATTAATATTGTTTTTGAACTAATCAAGCATTATCTTGTTGCTTCGAGGTTTCAATATGATTGTTTATTTTTAGAATGACATTATAGGGTTGATGGGGGGGGGGCAGATCTGACCAGTTTGAACATAAAACAGGTAGAATAATTTGGCTGGACATGACTGGTCCAAATGCTAAAGGGTTAATTAACTCTACCCTTATGCATCCAACATTGTGCCTTACAAAACTTGGCTGTGTGCTGCCTTGCCAAAAGAAATCACTGATCATATATATATATATATATATATATATATATATATATATATATATATATATATATATATATATATATATATATATATATATATATATATATATGTATATATATATATATATATATATATACTCTTTGTTAACAACAATGATTTATTAACTTGCTAGTGGCCAATCTCTGATATGTGAAGTAGGTTAAAAATAATTATTGAATGCAAACAACACACATGGGCTATACATCTCTCCTCTCTCTCTCTCTACCCCACCCCTCTTTCCATCTGCCTCTCTTTCAGTTTTTTATTTTTTTTTTTTTTATATATAATTCTCCATGTATGTGTTTGAATTAGTCTATAAACTTACTGGTTATTCCTTGTATGCTTTCCTTTGTGTTTTCCAATTAAACCATTTTGATGGACTTTTTCTTTGTTTTTTTTTAAATGTTTTTTGCTGATTAATTTTTTAATAATAATGATAATGACAATAATAATAATTCATACATACATACACACACACACACACACACACACACACACACACACACACACACATATATATATATATATATATATATATATATATATATAACTGTTTCTGTTGATTTATTAATTTATCTTTTATTAGTCTGCGGACAACACTATACATTCAGTGTGGTTAGGAAACACGGTACACTTGCAAACAAAGATAAAGAGAAGTGGTGTTAGTATAATACTCATGGTGGTGGTAGTGATGATGGTGGGGGCTGCACTGATTAAATATGATACAGACACATACATACACACATATATATATATATATATATATATATATATATATATATATATATATATATATATATATATATATATAATGAGTTACTTGTTTTGTATAAATCAATATTGCGTTTTTCTCTCCTTTCCTCTCATTTTATTTTAAAACTTTTTTTTTTGCTTCTTAAATCTGAATGTATGTAATGCATAGGTTTCTCTGAACATCACCCTAAATTTCAGTTGATGGCCGCTGTTGTTATCAGTTTTTCAACAATATCTTCCTTATTACTGTACACTCGGTGATATAAAATATAATTCCATGAAAAAAAAAATATATATATATATATATATATATATATATATCATCATCATCATCATCGTCGTTTAACGTCCGCTTTCCATGCTAGCATGGGTTGGACGATTTGACTGAGGACTGGTGAAACCGGATGGCAACACCAGGCTCCAATCTATGTATATATATATATATATATAAACCCAAGTTGTTTTACTGTAAGCAAAGGTTTGAACATTATCTGAATTAGATATAACAATGAACTGATAAACACACACACACCACACACACACATACACCACATACATCCCCCCACACACACATCCCTCCACACACACACACACACACACACACACACACACACACACACACACACGTGCAGGCACATATTCAGCAAAAATGAAATAAACTGACACCAATTGAAAATCAGAATCAGGTTACAGATTCAGCTGACTAGGCAGAAGGACAATTTTTATGTTTTCTAATGACAAAAGAGTATAAATAGCGCACGCACGCACACACACACACATATATTGATTTCTAACTATGGGCACAAGATCACAGATTCGGAGTGAGAGAAAGCACAGTTGTGTATATTGGTACTTATTTTATCAACACTGGAAGGATGAAAGGCAAAGTTGACCTCAGTGGGATTGAAAACCAGAATGTAGTGTCGCATATGTAAAGTGCCACATGGGATTGTTAAAGCTTTATTTACTGAATTAAGTCCTTTGTTCCCCACTGGAGCAGAGGTCGTTCACATCTTTTCTCCACTCTTTTTGACCCCAGGCTGTCTTTTCTGCTTCCTCTCTCAGATCTCATTGATTTTGAATTGTCGTTGATTTTTCTGTATCTTTGTTTTGCTTTTTTTTTTTTTTTTTTTTTTTCCGAGGTAGGTGTGGCTGGCCCTGAACAAACCCATTTCCACCTCTGGAAAGAAGTGATCTAAATTAGTTTAGTCTTTATTGTTTGGCCTGTCCAGCATGGGAGGCCTTAACAAGAGCTTTCACTCTGCTGGTTTAGCTCTCAGGGTCATTGAGGGGCACACAAGCTATAAAAGTACCACAAGGACTGGTGATTTTTAAACACTGGTACTGATATAATCAACTATAACCTTACAGGTGGTGCTCCAGCATGGCCGTAGTTATATTACTGAAACCACTACAAAAATATTATTTATTACTGCTACTTATTTTATCAGACACACTGGATGTAAGACAACTTTCACCTTGGCAAGATTTCAAGCCAGTTCTTAGAAATATAAGAAATACTGCATTTACTCCAAAGCTCCAATGTCTTGGACACTTCCATCAAAACCTATATATATGTGTGTTTATGACTTTATGCCTGTGTTTGTCTCCCACCCCACCACTTGACAACCGGTGTTGGTGTGTTAATGTCTCCACAACTTAGCAGTTTGGCAAAAGAGACTGATAGAATAAGTACCAGGTTTAAGAAAATAAGTACTGGAGTCGATTCATTTGACTAAAAATTGAAGGCACTGCCCCAGAATGGCCTCAGTCTAATGACTGAGACAAGTGAAAGATAGAAGATATAGTAATATAAAAAAGATAATAACTTAGTTACCAGCTTCACTCTCAGCTGCAGCAGCAGAGATTTACATCCAATATATAAAGATTGGGTGGTTGTTGCTGAGGCAGTATTCTATGGTTAGATGCCTTTCCTGTCACCAACCTTTTTTTTGTCATCTTTTATGATTGTGTATATCCAAATATATGTATATATTTAACTATATATATGTATGTATATTAAGGTGGCAAGCTGGGGGAATCATCAGCAAGGGTGAACTAAATGCTTGGTGGCATTTCGTTTGTCTTTATGTTCTGTAGTCCAAATTCTGCTGAGGTTGACTTTGCCTTTTACCTTTTGGTGTCAATAAAATAAGTCCTCTCTGAGGACTTGCTGGCCTCGTGCCAAAATTATTATAATTATTATTATTATTATTATTATTATTTATTTATTTTTTATTTTATTTATTTTTTTTTTTTTGACTTGGTTTGGATTTCTGTTTTTGAAAACTTCTCAGATTTATGAATTTGGAATTTAGAAAAGAAAAAGAAAATGAGGGGGTGGAGAGACATGAAACAACAAAGTAGGATCAGAATTTTCATTTCTATTTATACAACCAACATTGGTTGCAGTTAAAAAAAAAAAAAAAAAAAAAAAAAAAGAATATGAAATGAAATGAAATCTATAGAAAATTACTGTTTACACAAGTAATTGGCATTCTATAGAAGTCTCTGATATTAGAAAATATATTATTTTCTGGCACTTGTTTACTAATGATTATTACCTCTGTCCAGCTGTGACACGTATGCTTACACAAGCTGAATTATTGGGGGGGTTTTTTGTCTTTAGATTAAGCATAAGGAACTATACTGGGCTGGTGGGGGGGAAAGATTAGGTGGTACCATGCTTGTAATTTTTTTCTCTGGAGCATTAGTGGCATACATGAAATATGCAATGACTTCAGCTAGATTGAGTCATATGGAGTTTATTTCTATCTATGTAGCATGCTCCTCTCTATACAAATTGTGTTGCTTCTTTTAAGGAGAGTCCGTTCAGTTAGAAGTATTTCAGCCAGATCTCTGGACTGAAGATAGCTTCTTTTCTTTCCTAGTTACCGTAGCCCTGAAGAGAATCATGAGTGCTGCTTTGTCCATCTTTGACTGTATCTTTAAAACAAAAATTTTTAAAAAAAACAAAAAAACAAAAAACAAAAAAAAAACAGTATTTTGGGTTGATATATTTTTGTTCCTAAATTATCATTTACAAATATATACCATTCTACATTGTTTGTGCTAAAAAAATTAGCTGTGTATATAAATGTAAGAAATTTGTTTCCCAACCACATGGCTCCTGGTTCCATCCCACCGTGAGGAACCTTAGATAAGTGTGTTCTACTATATCCCTAGGCTAACCAAAGCTTTGATAATTGATTTGATAAATAGAAACTGAAACCAGCATATTGCATGTATGTATGTATGTTTGTATGTATGTATCTGAGAGGTTGAATTTATATCTCACCACCGCTTGACATTCAAGGTATTGGTTTGTTTATGTCTCTGTAACTTAGCAGTTTGGTAAAAGCATCTGGTAGAATAAGTACCAGATTTTTAAAAAAGTCATAAGTACTGAGGTCAATTTGTTCAACTAGAAATCTTTATGGATTTGGTTTATTGACTGAAACAAGTAAAAGATAAAAGAGATGTAAGAGGTGGACTCTACATTGGTGATGAGATCAAATCTACTTCTGCTTCTTTCATAACATTGTATTTTTTAAAAGAATGGAGACAGGTGTAGAGACAGGTGCAAAACCAATCTGGTTCTTCCTCTGAAAACAGTACTCCAATCATCTCAGTCAGCAGTCTCTCTCCATTACATCCCTATACTGGTTCTGATTAGGGGCTGATATTCAACTGCTTTCTCTCTCTCTCTCTCTCTCTCTCTCTCTCTCTCTCTCTCTCTCTCTCTCTCCCCACACACACACACTTCTTATTTGATCACGATTTCAAAGACATTCTAAATGATTTTAATATCAAGTAATTTTGATGTTGCTCTTTGAAGTAACATCTCTATTCACTTCTGGTATTGAAAAGCATGTTGTATTTGTCACAGTTGTGAGATATTAAAATAACCTGCTTCACTGTAAATAGCAATATCAAAGCGGCAGGTTATTATCGGATGTCAACATATTGTCAGCACCTGGACACTTCCTTTACTTCTTCAGGTTATTTTCTTCTAATCTAAAAGATTCTTAGCATTAAATATAGAACCTGTATGTGTATTGCCCTTGTTTTGGATATAATCCTATATTCCTTGTTCACTAATATAATTTTTTCTTTCTTATCTACTGATTAAAATTCCTTTCAGGAAAGGGAAAATAGTAATGATTTGAGAAGTTTTGGTTCAGATATGAGTTTAGTTTCTGCTGAGTTTAGTCCTGTATTTCGTTTCCTTTACATTTGCACTTGTGGGGATTTCTGTTCTGCTTGCAAGTGACCTAGATAAAGGTAGGAATGTCAACCACACAATCTCATTTACTTCTCTGGGCTTTGTGCCAATATAGTAGATTGTGACAAGCATCGTAGAGTAAGTTGACTATGAGCTGTAAGCGTGGTGTTCGACTTGTAGACATTTTACTTCAGTTTCGTTGTAAATATCATCTTCAAGAAACATGAACTAAAAAACTTCAATTTTACCATATATATATATATTTATATAGATAGGGTGATAATTTGAATATTAATTCAATTTAAAACCAAGTAGCCTAGCATATAAAAAAATCTGAAAATTCAGAAAAAATTGTTTAACACGTTTATAAGGGTTGACTACTGGGTGGACATCCAATATGCTAGAAGAGGTCATGTGATTGGCTTGAAAAATTGTTTAAGACACTAGGATATTTTCCTACTCTTCTTAACATGAAACCAATGGTAGCCTTAATTCACAAATAAAGAAATTATATATCCACCAATGTGATATTGAGCACTCATGTTCGACATTTATATATATATATATATATATATATATATATATATATATATAATGAGATACCATTACAGTTCTTTTTGACCTTGTCACATTCTGTGTCGTGCTGAACTTCCTGGAGGACTTCATTAAGGGTGCATGTGTCTTTGGAGCACTCAGCCACTTGCACATTAATTTCACGAGCAGGCTGTTCCATTGATCGGATCAACTGGAACACTCTCCGTTGTAACCAATAGAGAGCCATAGAAAAATATAACAAGCAAATGAGAAGAAATCACAGCTAAGTATTTAGCTGATATATTTTTTAGTTCTCACTAATAGCAGTTATGAATATGTGTCTATCATATTAGTGACATTTTAGCGTCATTAATATAGGATGATGATTTTGTAATTTATTATGGAGAGTTGAGATATTATTGCTATATTTCTACCAACATCTGAAAGATACGATAACTACAGCAAAATATGAACAACAAAATATATAAATAAAAAAAAAACACTTCCTCCCGTTATTAATCAAATTTTTATCAAATGACATCTACTGTATAATTTGTAAAATATACTTATTTAAATGTAGATATTTTAGCAGTATAATGGTGTCATAGAACCTACATGAATACACACACACGTGTGTGTGTGTGTGTGTGTATATATATATATATATATATATATATATATATATATATATACTCATACATACATACACACATATTATGTACATATATACATATAGATACACATATACATAAATATATATACATACATATATATATGTGTGTGTGTGTGCATGTGTATATTTATGCATGTGTGTATGTGTGTGTTTACCCACCCATATATATATATCTATAAGATGTTCACATATGTGTACACACACACACATTCACACACACACACACACACACACACACACACACACACACACACACACATATATGAGACGTTCCTGTTTGTGTACACATACATGCAAATAAATATATCAGATATATGTCAATGGAATGGATTGTCTGTTAGTCTTTATGATGAGTATTCAGTTGTTCCATCAGCTGAATGACTTTTCCATTGGGTTAGAATGGAAGTCTTTGAGTTTTCTACTGATAGAGATTGCACATCACTATCTTCATTGTCATCATTTGATGTCCTTTTTTTCCATTCTTGCATGGGTCTGACAGAATTTATTGAGGTGGATTTTCTATGTCCAGATGCCCTCCTGTCACCAACCCTCACCTGCTTCCAGGCAAGGTTATATTTCTCTATGTCCAGACATGTTGTTCTCTTTTACTCTTTTACTTGTTTCAGTCATTTGACTGTGGCCATGCTGGAGCACCGCCTTTAGTCGAGCAAATCAACCTCAGGACTTAGTCTTTGTAAGCCTAGTACTTATTCTATCGGTCTCCTTTGCCGAACCGCCAAGTTATGGGGGACGTAAACACACCAGCATCGGTTGTTAAGCAATGTTGTGAGGACAAACATAGACACGCAACATATACACACACATACATATATATACATATATACAACATGCTTCTTTCAGTTTCCGTCTACCAAATCTACTCACAAGGCTTTGGTCAGCCCGAGGCTATAGTAGATGACACTTCCCCAAGGTGCCATGCAGTGGGACTGAATCTGGAACCATGTGGTTGGTAAACAAGCTACTTACCACACAGCCACTCCTGCGCCTTTGGAAGATTGAAAACAAACAACATCACTTGTTTGAAGGTGATGCTTGTTTACAGCCATTTTATGATGTCAAGAAACTTGCTCCCTCCCCTCAGAATTGCTAACTTTGTGCCAAAATTAGAAACAACTGTTAGATCTTTGATCTTCCTACTTATCATGTTCAAAGTTCAGATCTCACTGAGGCCAACTTCACCTTTCATTTGCTTTTGGAGTGTGGTGATGTCAGTAAAATAATATACCAATCACAGACTGGAGCCAGTTTAACTGACTGACCACTTCTGCCAAAATTTCTGATGTCAGCAAAATATTGTGATATTTCTGTGAACTTTGAAGTTTTCTCTGGTATCTGGTTTATTTGGAAAAATCTGAAACAATTTTGAATTGAGTTTACGATAAGAAGGTTCTAATTTGATTTTTTAATTCTTCCTTTCTTGTCAAATTTTGACTACATAATTCTTCATTTACATCAGACTGTAGAAGTTACCGTTTGTAAGTTGACTTTTAGAAGATGATCAGATTGATCTACTGTCAACCTGTCATTTTTTTCTGTGCTAGAAAGGCAAACGGGTCAATCTCTTTGAAAATGTGTGCAATGTTTCCGTGTCTATTGAGATTCAGATATTTCCTATAGAATTTTCAAATAATGATACTATTTTCTCTTTCTTTCATTCTGTTTTCTTTAGTCTAGAATCATCAGTAGACTTTGTCTCCTAAGTTAAGCAAAGTCTAGATTTTGCTGACAGTATTCAGTATTCTGTCTCTTAGTAAGACATTTAATTCTTACATGCCTAAATTTAATCAACTTATGATAAATCAATGCAGTTCTTTAGGATGACAGTTCTGCTAAAAGTTACAAATTTGTTTTTCTCTCTTTAACTCTTTTGTTACCATATTTCTGTTGAGATGCTCTGTCATCATCATCATCATCATCATCAGCTCTGTGTTTCTTTTAATTAATTTTTAATATAACAAAGAATTCAGTAAAATAACTTAGTTATCATTAAGCTGGTGTTAGGAACATAAATTGTGACTAAGGTTTGGTGGAAGATTTTAATTCAGAACTTTTGAAAACAGAGCCAGAGGCAGTTTCAGCCGGATTTGTATCAAACGGGTTAAGAAAGTTACCTGTAAAATATTAGCATTCTATCCAGGATGATGATGATGTTTGTCTCACATACTGGACTGCACTTACATTTCTCCAACTCTTTTTTTTCTCTCTGATTTTGCAAAGTTATAGAAATTTATCTCCTTCATCATCATCATCATTTAATGTCGGTTGTCCATGCTGGCATGGGTTGGAGGATTTGACCAGTGCTGATAAGCTGAGGGACTGCACCAGACTCCAGTTTGATTTGGCATGGTTTCTACAGCTGAATGCCCTTCCTAACGCCAAACCACTCCAAGAGTGTAATGGGTGATTTTACATGCCACTGGTATGGGTGCTAGTTGTATGACACCAGTATCTGCCATAACGATGATTTCATTTGGCTTGAGGGGTCATCTTCTCAAGTAAGGCATATTGCCAAAGGTCTCGGTCACTTGTCATTGCCTCCGTGAGGCCAGCGCTTGAACTGTGTCTTTTATGTACCAGTTACGTGTCACTGGCATCAGCCACATTGCCCCCAGAATGTATTTCTTGCTTCTAGATTACCTAACTAATGTGTTCTACCTGTTTGTGAAGTACAACTGTTGAATAACAACCAGAGATTGAAGACTAGCTTGTATCTTTGTGATGTATAAATTCTTTCCACAAGAAACTTCCTCTTTACAAACAGTTTTCATACTGTGTACTTAGCATTGTAAAACAGGACTGTATTTGCTGCAGATCTGCAGGGAAATAGAATTTTTAAAAAATAGTAATAACTTTGGCGGCATTAACATTTCAAGGAAATTCCACTGAAAGAAGCATTTTTCTTTTCTGTCTTCTTCATTCCAGTTCTGACATAAAGAATTTGTTTTAAACCAAATTTAATTTTATTTTAATCTTCCTTCCTTCCTTCTTTCTTTTTTTTTTATTTTACTAATCTGTGACTCACTCTGGAATTTTAAAAATTTACTGCACAGCTTTTAAATTTAGTATAATGTAAGACAAAATTTTGAATCCTATTCTGTGTTCTATTTTAGGTAAAAGCAATTACCCTAATCTTAAACCGATTTTTTTCTCTTCTTTTTCTTCTTTAAATTGCAATCAAAACATACATTTCTCAGACATTTGTAATTAGTAGAGAAAAATCAGAAATGGAATAAGACATTATCCAAAAACTGATTTCTGTGTCAGTTAATGGTTTTACTAATAATCCAACAGAAAAAAAATAGTAGTTCTAAATGTAGCTGTGATAAATTAATGATTTTCTTCGTTTCTTGTGACTCCAGTGATATCTATCTAAAGAAAGGTTATTTGGAAATATTGTGTTATTTTATTGGTTTTGATTCTGACCCAAGAAAAATTTTGATTGAATCCTGCCTAAATTAACACTATCTAAAAAGTAATAATTTTTCTATTAAAATAATAATTTATTTGCTCTTTGGAATGACAGTTCAGTAGCAAAGTTCACTGAAATTATGACAGATATCAAAATGAATTTCTAAGAATATTTTAAAGGGATTTTGGTTCTGTACCATGAAATTGATTGGCTAACGGCTAATAAAATAATTGTTTATTTTGTTGTTGTTGTTTTTCCTTATATACCTTCAAAATATTGTTAGAAAATGGGTCTGGTTGGCTTATTATAAACTTCATTATGATTTCTTCTCATATTTAAGTTGCTATTACCACAAGACAACAAATACAGAACCTCTCAGAAGAAGAGTAACACTGCAAGGTTATATCATGGTTGGAGATGTCAGCATCTACAGTTTTTACTGCCCTGTTCATTCTCCTCCAGCATAACTGGCAAAAGTAGGGATTTTGGAGACAAATAACAGTTTAAACAGCATTAGCAAAGACTTCACTAGCAACATCATAGGACTGCTTGACCAAAACTGATCAGAGTTGCACAAGAAATACAAACAGCAGTAATGATCAGTTACTTACATGGCATAAGCTTATACAATGAGAACTGACCTGAACTACACAACCACGACAACAACAACATCAAAGCGACAACAATAAAACAAAGTTATTTTGGACTGCTAATGAAGCAAATCTCCATTGATTCAGTTGCACCAAAGGAATTTGTAAATGGTTCTTCTCCCTGCAGTGTTGCAGATGTTTTATATCAAAACAATGATGTTACATATGTATAGTATGTGTTTGTATGTATGCATGTTTGTGTATGTGTGTGTGTCAATATACATGTATGTATGCATGTATGTTTATATATGTGTATACACATATACATGTATGTTTGTGCATGTATATATGTATGTGTGTATGCATGTATATGTGTATCTATCTGTGTGTTTGGCTTCGTTTATTTTTTCCCTCAGTCTGTTCTGCTCATTTTTCTTTTTTCTATTTCTTTTTCCTCCCTATTCTTAAAAGTACCAATTATAGACAAAGAAAAAGATCCAAAATCTAAATCTTTTCATTAGTTGCCAATGCAGATGAGGCAGTGTAATTTAAAACTATTCTACTTAAATAAACATTTAATTAAATAGTAGAGTTATTATGTACGAAGCTACCAGCTTGTGGCTTATAAATCCATAATCCGCTGCCAGCATTTCATTCTGTCTCTTAGAAAGACAGTTAATTCTACATGCCTAAATTTAATCAACTTATAATAAATCAAACAATATATTTGCTCTTTAGAATGACAGTTTTACTCAAAGCAGCAATCTTTATTTTTTTTGGATAGAAAGTTACCTGTAAAATATTAGCATTCTATCCATGATGACATTTGTATCTCATCAACTTAATGCTACTAGACTGGAGTTAAGCAATCCTTGGTAGTTATGAAAATAAAACTATTTTCTACTTCTAATTGAATGCTTACAATAATGACATTTGATGTAAAAATAAGACCAAAAACCTAGTGTTTGGCAGGAACAGATGGTGGTCTTCATTGATAAAAATTGCACAGTGAAGAATATGAGTTTGGATATGCTTGTATGCCATGAGGAAAGGAGGAATTTAACATTTCAAGATTGACCCTTTCTTTGGGAGAAGACATTTTTCAACTGATGAATTTTTTGTTTCTTTCTCTGATACAAGGACTTAATTCCAAAACATTCAATTTTCTCTTCTTCCTCATAACATATGCACTTATCTAAACAAATGAATGACATTTGGTGATGACTATGTTGTTACCAGCCTCTCTCCTCTGTCGAAACTTGACATCAGATCTTGATTTTTGAGCAATGTTGATTTCATTGTAGTACATGTAGCAACTGCTTGAACATACAGCCTAAAACAAGTGTAAGTTCAGGGTCCGTAAGATATTAGAGGACAGATTTATGTTTTTAAAAGAACAGATATCTAATAACAGATAACTTTATTTATGAAAAAACACTATGAGGATAAAAATAAACCTTCTTTTCTATAATGTTATTCAATAAAGTCACCTTCAGCTTCGACAACTGCTTGTATTTGAGATCTAAATCATCTACATGCTTGAATCAAGTGGTCCTGGTTCATTTTTCGACATTACTCTGACTATAGCAGCTTTCAAAGAATCTTTGGTGTTATGGGCATGTTCATTGATCTCTCTCTCTCAACAACACTCCACATGTAATAGTCCAATGGATTGAGATCTGGGGAATTAGGAGGCCTAATGTTAGGGGTTATGTGATCATGAAAATTTTCAGCCATCCATTCCTGTGTTACTAGAGCCATGTGTGATAGTGCAGAGTCTTACTGAAGCACATATGGCCTTCCATTGCATACAGGGCTTAACAATTAATTCCAGGACCTCAATGTAGGTGGTAGAGTTAACTCTAAGGCCTCATGGAAAGAAGTAAAGAGGTATCATATGTCCTTCATTGCTGACAACCACTAAAACCATGACAGTTACAGGAAATTTTGTGTGCATAACATTTGCAACTTCAGAAGGGTCTGCACATAACCATACGTCATTTCAGTTAACTTTTTGATCCTGGTCGAAGTTTTTCTTGTTTGAGAAAAACCAAACCAAATCTTCTTCTGCTGGATTTTTCAGTTTGTTTAAGAGCCTTTTAGATCTGATGTGATTTTATTTTGCTTTTTCTGACAAATTGACCTTTCCTCATTATATATGACTTGTATCTGATGTCTTCGTGGACAACATTTCTGACTGTTCCTTCTGACACAGATCTTTTGCCATTGACCTCATGGACTTTCTGGGATTGTAATCAATGGTCTGTTGAACTTTTTGAATAAATTCAGATGTTCTGATGATTTCAGAGCATTTAGAATGCTTTTTATGCTTTGATACTGGAGATGCATTTCCATCTTCAGTCTCTAGCTCCTTACAAACTTGCAGATGAAAGATCTGGCAACTTTTAAAAATCAAAATATTTCTAAATCGCCATGTTCGACCTTTATAACCACAATAACAGAATGCCTCTTTATTTCTTGAACAAGTGGAGGGTCTGCCATTGTTATTATTTTCTGAAACAAAGATTATACATAGTTCGCAAAAAATGTAGCAATGACCCAAAAAAGGTATGTCCTCAAATACCTTTACACACCCTGTAGAAGTTATGCTCCTGAGATACAACACTAGGGTCAACTTTGCATATAGGACCCAGGGTGGTATTTTGAGAATTGGGGGGAGGGGAGTACATCCTATATATCATCAAATATGGTAATTATACTGCTTTGTAGTATGGTTGTTTTGCTTGGCAGTACAATTATGATATTATGTAACAATGCTGTAATATTTTATAAAATATGAGTTAAATATTCTGAAAACAAAAATAATGGTAATGTGTAGTTATTTCTCACAAAGTGAAAGTAAAATTCTATTATCTTAAATGGAAATACTTCTTAAGAGTTAAAGAAAAAGAAAAACATTCTAGAGTTGTTCCAATGTTAGCTTATTACCAGTGATATTGCAGAGTTTGTTTTGTTGTTATTTTTTGTTGTATTTTATTTATATATTTATATTTCTACCATTAACCTGTCTGATTATTGATGAAGAAAGAGCTGTAAATGTCATCTTGATAATATGAATCATACTTTAATGTCTGCACTTTAGCTGTTTTCCATTTGTTTTGTCAGGGAATTAAAATAATTATGTATTTTCTTCTTCTTTTTCCTTTTACCATTCCTTTATTAATTTTAATAAAATTTGCTTAGTAATAAAATTTCTTAAGCAAAAAAAAAAAAAGAAAAGAAAAATAATATTAATAGTAATAATAAAAATTAATTTTCCTCTTAGAAATTCACTTTGAATTATTATAATGAAGTCATTTATAAAAGGTACCATTAATAAAATATGTAATTTTTTGAAAAATGTCATATCACTTACTTAATCTTAAGAATTACTGTTCTTGCTTTTGTTGTTGTTTAACCCTGTGCAGGCTCTGGTTGAACAGGCCAACAATCAAAAGCATCCCACTCATGACCATCTCAGCCTTTTTAAGGGTTATGTATTCTCAATTCCCTTGCAGGATTGTGCTAATAGCATTAGCTATTTAGTTTATAGTCAATCACCTGTCATCCATAACCATGTAGTGAACACATTCTATGTTTTCCTTGGTGATGGCAGTTGTAGGATGTCCAGACCTTGGGGTCTTCTTCAAGGCTCACCCGTCTCCTCCTAAATTCAGATGCCCACTTTTGCACTGTTGTTGAAGCTGGGTTGTCATGCCTTAATGTAGCAACCATGTCAGCCTGAATATCAATGGGAGCAAAACCCTTTTCCTGCAGGGACTTGATAACACCATAGTGGCAAATTTTGTCTATTTTCAAGAGAAGTCGTTGTTAGTTACTTTTGAAGTCTTCTTTGAACAGTGAGATGTCAGTTTACCTGGAAAGAACTAATTGCATTTATTAATAAGAAGAGAGTTGAAATTAATACATGCAAGATTTCACAGCCCTAGCATCACTCCTTCATAGTCAACCTATGAATTTTTTAGCTCACCCTTGTAAAACAACATCTAATATAGCTGGTCTGCTTAGGCTGTAGGGTGTGATTTGAGAAAGATTTGGTTGCTATTTTTAACAAGCCAGGTAACTATATTTTCCTCAGTTGTATAACATCAAGCACAACAGTCTCCCAGTTTCAGGAATATCAACCTAAAGTAAGAAACTGCAGCAAATAAATTGCTCTGTCAAGCTAATTAATATCATCATCAGCTAATTAACGAAGAAGCTGTTACAAGATGGCAGCTGTGATTCAAATGGCCTTTGTTAATAAGTCGGTTTCAATCAGGGCTAAACAACTGCAGATCATCTATTGTTGGTGTCGTGCAGTGGCCCTCAAACTGTGCACCAGTTCATACTGGTGCACCACAAAGTGTATCTGGGTTCAGTGCAGAATTCTAAAAATATGGTCTTTATCATCTTTTTTTCATCACCTCTTAATATTATCATCACAACCATCGTATCTCTACACCACCACAGTCATCATCATTATCATCATCGCCACCACCACTATAACCTTCATCATCACCATCATAACCATCAACATCATCATCATCAAGATCACTGCCACCATCATTATCTTTTTCCTCTTCCTCCTCCTCACCATCAATTTAATGCTTTTTGAAAGCCCCTGCCTAGTGGTTAGAGTGTTAAGCTCACGACAGATGGTTGTGTTTTCAATTGGTGGCCCAGACAGTACATTGTATCCTTGAGCAAGACATTCATTTTAATGCTCCAGGCTACTTGGCTGTAGATGAGAACCAGTCACATGTTGGTGCAGCCAGCAATGAATCGTTACCATGCCTGGCAAAATGTTTAGCAGCAATTCATCTGTCTTTACATTCTGAGTTCAAATTCTGCTGAGGTCAACTTTGTCTTTGATCCTTTCAAAATCAATAAAATAACCTCCACCTGAGCACTGGATGGGGGTGGGGTGGTGCCAACTTGCCTCTACTCCCCAAATTGCTGGCCTTGTGCCAAAATTTGAAACCAATATTAAATTCAGCTGAACTGATCAGACATTAAATATTAAAAATAGCTAACTCTATTTCCCTCCTCTCTGAAGTTAATGTTTCAAGTCTGACTGTTTCTAGTGTATCTTGACAGACAATAAAACATATTACATTTAATAGAAATTTGTCATAGTTTTGTCACAACATATTAGCCATTTCCAGTGCTTTCAAATTTCTTTGATTCTTATGTAATCTATAATGTAAGAAAATCTTTAAGTAATAATTGTTTTTTTTTTTTGTTCTCCCCCCCACCCTTACGTTATTCATTAATTTCTTTGCCAATATTAGAGAAGTCGAATCTCTCAACGATAAAGAACTGTTGTTTATATTTGCAATAGTTAGCATATCTAGAGTTTCCAGCTTGTTTTCTTGTTGTTTCATCTAAATGCTGACAATTCTTTAAGTGGCTCGGTAAAAATTTTAAAGAGCAAATCCTTCTTCAATCAAACCTTATGGCCTTCAATTTAGAAAAGTTAAGAATTCCATGAAAAACATTGTTAGATAAATAAAATTTCCTAGAAGATGTGTTACATCATGTTTCTTGTTATTTCTGATTAAATCTACTCTAATATTGCCGTAAATCAAAAACTCCCATAAAGATATTAGCTTTATAACTGAAATAAAAGCCGTACATAATTTTATCCCTTTCTTTCTGCTTGACAACGTTCTTTTCCCCCCCCCCCCGCCTTTATTTCACTTGTGATATTTATTTTGTGGCCTTTTCAAACAAATCTTTAAATGTTTTATTTATTGAAGTAAAAAACATTTAGTAAATATTACTGAATTAATAGCATTTGCCGAAGCGTACTTAACTTATTGAATAGCGATCAAGGAAAATTTGATTATGACCAAAATAAACAACAAAAATAAAAAATAAAGAATAAAAAAAGATATCCCCTCCTTTGAGCAACAAACTTTTAGATGTGGATAAGAGAGTTAATTATAACTGAAAACTTTTATTTATTTTCTGTTCTTTATTTTTTTAATTGTCTTAACATGTCTTTGTTCTTTTTTTTTCTCTCATGTTTTTCTTCTTCTCTATTTCCATACGAACACACATGTACGCTAACACAGTATTATATGATTGGTTTTCCATTTATCCTATGTGTATGGGTGTGTATATAAATATGAAGACACCCACACCTTTTTGTAATTAAGTTACAGGGAAACAGCTATTTTCGGATTGTCACAAATCACATTATCACTCACTCACTCTCTCGCTGTCTCTCTCTCTCTCTCGCTGTCTCTCTCTCTCTCTCGCTGTCTCTCTCTCTCTCTCTCTCTCTCTCTCTCTCTCTCTCTCTCTCTCTCTCTCTCTCCTCCGCCTGTCTGTCTATCTTTCTTTCTATCTATCTATCTTTCTATCTATCTATCTATCTATCTATCTATCTCCAGCTTTCTATCCATCACTTTCTCTCTCAAGTTCTGATTTTCCCAATTTCAGTTATCAGTTTTAGCGGGGGTGGAGGAAAGATAAATAAATAAACAAATAAATAAACAAATAAATAAAAGGAAAGGTTTGATGGTGCTCTGGAAAACGATCTCATTCGTTCATTCATTTAAGGGGAAATCTTATTTTGTTTGCTTTCACAAGAATATTTGCTTCCTGAGAAATCACAATGGCAGTGAATGGTTTTAAACTGGAAACAATTTAATAGAAGCATGAAATTAATATTAAGAAGATATTTGACAGTATACTGAATACTCTTGTCAGAACTTCAAGACTTCTTACTTTACTCTTTTTTTCTTTCTTTCTTTATTTATTTTAATATCTTCGTTAATCTATAGCTGTTGTTTCCCTCCCACTTTTTACTTTTACGATTTCATTTCATTTATTAATCTGCTTTTAATATTTTGTTTCTTTTAGTTGTTGTTTTTATTTATTTATTTTTTTTTTTTTTTAATTTCTCATATCAATTCTCTGTAACTTGTATCATTCTTTAATCTCTATATTGAGTTAGGTTGATAAAAATTCAGAAGAGACATTCTGACTTTACAGCTACCGATTATATGATTAATCAGCTGAAGAATTTCTCCTTTGCACTATGTATTTAGTTTATGTTACTGTGCAAACTGGAATACTTTTACAAGAGAGGTGAGGTGAAACGGGTTGTTTCCTTCTTGATTCTGATTTCATTCCACTTCCACCCATCCACCCAACTCTTCTCCTTTCATTTTGTTCTTATTTTATTTTGATTTTCATTTATTTATCTTATTTATTTATTTATTTCATACAGAAATTAATAAAAGGTTAGTGCCAGTAATGCACATGAGAAAAATAGTTCTTCTAAAAGGAAAGAAAAAAATTCTAAAAATAAAAACTACCCAAAGAATGGTGCCATAATTGAAGATATCGTCAAGTTGCACAATAACTTAGTCAAAAGAAAAGCAAAAAATCATTATATAAAAATACCTCCAATTTTTTAAGATTTTAATCAGAAAAATTAGAGCAAAAAAAAAAAAGAAAAAAAAGAAATGAAAAATGATAAAATAAGAAATGTAAAAATAAAATAAAAATAAAATTGTTAACGGAAATTATTATTAGTGTGAAACATTGAGAAATTTTGGTAACAGAAATTCCCAATTAATTTAACAAACATATACAAAAACCATTCTGAAGAATTCCTTGTTCCATCCTACCTTTGCTTCAAATGTTTTTACTGGTCATATATATCATCATCATCATCACCATCATTGTTTTGATGTCCAAGTTTTCATGCTCATATGGGTCAGATGGAATTCTTTGAAGTGGATTTTCTTTTGTATGGCCTGATATCCTTCCTGTCATCAAACCTCACCTGTCTTCTGGTAAGGTTATGTTTTTCGCATGGCCAGACATGTTTTCATGGAAGATTGGAAATGAAGGACACCACTTGCCTGACAGTGACACTCGCTTACGACTGTCATGTGAGGCCAAGGCAAGGAGGCAGTAATACACACACCCGCCATCATCATCATCCTCATCATTCAACACCCCTTTTCCATGTTGGCATGGGTTGTACAGTTTAACGAGAACAGATGAGCCAGAGGGAACTGTGCCAGCCTCTTTGTTTGCTTTGGCATGGTTTCAGCAGTTGGATGCCCTTCTTAACACCATCTTCTTAACAATGTAATGGTATCTTTTTACATAGCACTTGCACAGGTGAGGTTACCAAGTACCTACAAGACAAAACCCCTCAACTTCGTGTGTGTGTGTGTGTGTGTGTGTGTGTAAATACAACAGGCTCTTTCAGCTTTTGTCTACAAAATCCACTCATAAGGTTTTGGCTGGCCCAGGGCTATAGTAGAAGAAACATGCTCAAGATGCCACACAGAGGGACTGAACCATGAACTGTGTGGCTGGGAAGCAAACTTCTTACCACACAGCTACGCCTTTTCCGAGTAAACTTCAATTCACCTCATCATTTATTAATTGTATAACATCTTATAATCATAATTATGATGTTGAAACAGATGTAACAATTTCCACATGATTTACCGTGTAAAATAATTTTGTGTATCGATACATACCTTTTGTAAAATAATTGTTAGTCTTGTTGCCTTTGTTATATTACTTTCAAATGGTTCAGAATTATATTATGAGGTAAAAACATTACAGACAGAAGAGAAGAGAACAGAAAATGATGACAGAATAGTAATCACTTTAATTCTCTTCTTTGAAAATAGATACTCGATGCTGCTTTCTGGTTTCTCTAAGAACTACAAACCAGATTGTAATAATATAATATAATATAATATAATGTAATTTAATATAATATAATTAATACTCTTTCAGCTATCTGATCCCAATATATTGTGGTAGAATTAAGTGATTGAGTGACTTTCTGTTGGGTTCTTTTTTTCCCTTCTTTTTTTTTTTATTCCTTTCTTTTACCAATTTGCTTTATTTTTCTGCCTACTTATTTACCCTTCTTATGTGTATTATCAGAATAAAAGCATTGCCTTGTGTCATTATTTTACTTTGAGGTTTCTTTAAAATTATACCTTACAAAGTGATTTGCAGTGAGCCAAAACGAATTATCCTAAATTAAAAGTTATTTATGAAGAACAACCTTTCTTTCGAGGTTTCACTTATTATTCTAATTTTTGTTATCGTTATTGTTGTTGTTATGATTCTGTAGTTTAGTCACTTGATAAGATTCCATCAGCAATGTCATAGGTGTTCTCTCTTTTTGAGTATTTTTGGTTTTTATATTATTATTTCAATACACCCTCCAACTCCACCCCTTCTTCCATGTGTGGAAATTCTTCCTTTTCACAATTCCATATCAAGGCTTCACTTAAGTTGAAGTTAGTAATGATGGTAAGTCCTTCTTGACCTTTATTTATTTTTTCTTTTAAGTGATTTCAGTTTTCCAAAAATTAAGGTTGATGAGTTTGTTTTGCCCATGTGACAATTTGCATTCATTCTTACAAGTTAATAAATCACATCCCAGTTATATTTGCTTCAAATTTTGGCACAAGGCCAGCTAGTTCAGAAGAAGTGGGTAAGTTAATTACATTGACCCCAGTACAGTTCCATATTTGAGAGATGAGGAGTTATGTACATTATTTACATTTGAGGGATATTTGTCCTCATCTTGTTTGTTGTGGACACGTTTTGGCTGATATATTCTCCAGCCTTCATCAGATGTCTTGGGGATTCCAGGCAGTGACCTGAATAATAATGATAATAATAATAATAATAATAATAATAACACCTGTTGAAAGCTGGAGGGTATATCAGCCAAAACGTGTTAACAACAAACAAGATGAGGACAAATATCCGTGAAATGTAAATAATGTAAATATTAACCCCAGTGTTCAACTGGTACTTATTTTATTGATCCCAAAAGGATGAAAGGCAATGTCAACCTCAGCAGAATTGGAATGTGGAATGTAGGAATGGATGAAATGTTGCTAAGCATTTTGCTTGCCATGCTAACAATTCTGCCAGCTTTTTCTTTTTCTGTCTGCCAATTCCACTCCAACGTTCTTGTTAACTTTGCACTATATTAGTAAATACTTGTTTAAGGTGCTGCACGGTAGGACTGAACTTAAACCATGTGGTTGCAAAGTGAACCTTTTAACCCCACATTCATGATATTATACAATTAGTAAATGGTGAGCTGAAATTTGCTTTTCAATCTGACCAACAAAAAAAAAAAAAATCTGAAGTAAGGATGAGGTTTTTCGAATGGTGTCCATCTTTGAAAGAGCTGACCATCCTCTAGCAATGTGAGTTTTAATGTCCTTCTTTTAATGCCAAAGAATACATGACTGAAACAAGTAAAATAGTATATATATATATATATTATATAAATAAAATGGTAAAGGAATATTAATTTATTAATAAATTAATAATTAATAATTTTTACCAAGCACTTTAGCTGCTATTTCTGAACTTCGGTATGTGGTGAAGCAACTGTTTCTGATCCCTTAATTATGTATATATATTATATATATATATATACAGCAATGCCCAATTGTCTCAATCCAAAACTTTTCATGGATCAGGGGAAGTATATCCTCATAGGAAAGTTGGAAATTGATTCCACAAGTTGATGATAAACTGATGATGAATTAGCAGAAAATAAAGAGGTTACATGATTGATTTTATACAGTAAAAGGATTATTGTGTATTATGGTTTAAAGTATTTCTTCATTGTGGAAAACAGCAGACCAGGCATAATTTTTAAACGTTCCACATTTTCCACATCTTTGTGAAGACATTGATTCTACAGCTACAACTATAGGTTAACGATACAATTAATTACATTCTCAGCAGAAAAAGTACTCTAAATTAATAATGGTACTCTAAAAATAAAAGTAATCCAACCGAGAGATGTAATTATAGGAAACCAATAGGATGAAGTGTGCTGGGGGGAGGGCCAGATATGGAAGGAGTGAAAGAGTTAGAGAAAGGATAATTAATGGAAGATTTTAAGTCAATGATAGACTACAGTGTTGTTTTGTGGTAGGACACGAGAGTGTTAATTCTATTTTCCCAGCAAGCTAACTACACCAGAAATAAATGCTATTACTTTATTCTGCTGATGTAAAAACGACATTTAACAGAGTTTGATTCTTTGTTTTGTTTAGTGCTTACCCCCTCTTTTTTTTTTTTTTCCTATCATGTTAGCCAGGGAATAAATGAGCCAGTTAATTGTAGATGAATGACTCATAACATTCATTTTATGTTAACAATAAGTTTATGTTTGAAAAATATTACAAACACTCTTGATAAAATGTGAAATATGGAAATTGTATCAATCAAGTTAGGCCAGATATATATTCAACAGGGAGGATGCTGCTTATATTTGCAATTACAAAAAGAATGGGGTAGATTAAAACAAAGACTTTGATGAGAGCCTACATTAGAAAACAAAGCGCATTTAAAGTAAGTATGTGTGATCTGTAACAATAATGTCTTGGTTTTGGTATCTAGTCTAGAAAATGGAGTGGTTGAAGTAGACCATCATTTTGACATAAGTAGTGAAACTGGTGAGTGATGAAATAGTTAAGATATTAAAGTACATGAAGCATAATGTTAGTTAGATCCATATGTGACGACTGTCTATAGGCTGTAGCACTGAATCATAGAAGTTGTGTGTAATTTCTGTTACCAAGGGGACCTAATTGTTACTGGTAGTTGTGGATCTGAGGATTGTAGAGTAATAAACATTTTCATTAGATAAAAGAAATTTTTAACAGCCTACTTATATTAATAATAAATAATCTCTCTCTCTCTCCCTTTCTCTCTCTCTCTCAGTCTCTCTCTCTCTCTCTCTCTCTTTCTCTCTCTCTCTCTCTCTCTCTCTCTCTCTCTCTCTCTCTCTCTCTTTCCATATAAATAGCAAGTGGAGTGTTGCTTGTATTTGACATGCAATAGTTTATGGCAGTGAAACATAGGTTGTTAATAGCAGAAGATTATTTACTATAAAGCATGACAGACAGTGAAAAAAGATTTGAGTAGATAAGATGGGAAAGCTGAAGTGAAAAATTATATTCCCTCAAGAATTTGATACTTGAAGACAGAGACAGCGTGTGAGAAGAGAGAGAGAGAGAGAGAGAGAGAGAGAGAGAGAGAGAGAGAGAGAGAGAGAGATTGTGAGAAGAAGAGAGAGAGAGAGACAGACAGACAGACAGAGACAGATTGTGAGAAGAAGAGACAGACAGACAGAGGTGGGGAGATTATCAGTAAAATTTTAATTAAATATTTAGGTATGATATGTGTGGTTCTAGTGAAATAATAGTGAATAGTTTTGATAAGTGTACATGCTATAAGGTTGCAGTATACAGCAGCATTCTAAAGCTGTGGTCTTATCTCACAACTTTGAGCTCCTCCCCCTTCTGCAGGCTGCTTTGATAAGCAATAAATTTCTGCAGTAAACCTGATTTCAGATAATTCACATAGATGCTTATGTACTGCATGATGTATGCAAAAAAAAAAAAGAAAAGAAAATTCTTAATGAATTGAAATCTGACTCTTAATGGCAATTGTTAGCAACTGTCAAGGAAAAGGGGAAATAATTTCAAGAAATTAAGGCTAAACAGTAGAGGAAATTGAAACAATATGGTTGGGAAGCAAACTTCTTTTTGATTTTTAAATCTACCAGCATTAGGATGTTCCATTATTACTTTCTTCCCCAGGTAAAGAATGGATATGACTTGTCATCCTCATCATCATTAGGATGCTGTAAGCTGTCATTGCAAATGACTGAACTGCCACTAGTATTATATATGATGAGATAAGCTTTCAGGGATTTTCATGAAACTATGGGGTAGCCATGTTTCTCCCCTGCTGCAAGACAGCTGTTTCTAACCCTCTATCATACTCTAACTTCTCATCACTTGGCACAAAGCCACCTCCCTTCACTACCACTTCCCTCCTCAGTAGAGGGGTCTTGTGATGCAAGTTACCCTGTGACCTCACTGGTGTTGGTGCCATATAAAAGAGTACTCAGTACACTCTGTAGAGCAGCTGGCATTGGGAAGGGCATCCAGCTGTAGAAATCCTATGAAAGCAGACAGTGAAGCTTGGCGCAGTTGTCTGACTTATCAACTCCTGTTGAATTGTACAACATGTGTTAGCATGGAAAGCAAACATTAAATGATGATGATGATGATGATTCATATCTATTCTTTACCTGGGGATGAAAGTAATAATAGAGCATTTTAAATTAGAAATTAATTTTATATCATTTGATTTCCGACACATTAAACAATGTTTTGAACTCGTTATTTTTAACTCTCCATATGTTTCAAAAAAAGATTGTCTCCTCCCTGGCAACCAGTACTCCACCCTTTTATTGCAGGAAATAATCTATGGAATTTGTCTGAGCACCAGGTGTCATGTAACAGACTCACTTTCAGTTTATTTGTCTATACCAAAAAACATGATGATGATAGCAATAATAATAATAATAATAATAATCACTTCTACTAAAGGCACAAGGCCTGAAATTTTAGGGGAGGGGACTAGTTGATTACATTGACCCCAGTGTTTCACTGGTACTTAATTTATTGATCCTGAAAGGATGAAAGACAAAGTTGACCCTGGCAGAATTTGAACTCAGAACATAAAGATGGATGAAATGCTGCTAAGCATTTTGCCCAGCATGCTAATGATTCTGCCAGCTTGCTTCCTTTAATAATAATAATAATAATAATAATGATAATGATGATGATAATAATAATGATGATAGCAATAATAATAATAATAATGATAATAATTTAATTGAATTAACTTTGTAAATAATTATATTTACTCAGTATATATCTAATGATATTTTTCTGGTGAAAAGGAAAAGAGGAAAAGAATGAAAAAAAGATATTTGAAAGTTTCACATTAATTAGAAAATGTTTTTAATAATGATAAGTAAAGAAAACACCAAAGAGAAAATAATGACACATTTTGGTTTATATTCGATGAATACAATTCCACATCAATATCTCAGCTTATATATATGATGTTTCTGTAATACACTGACAAAAGATGTCATAGAATTTCGCTATTTGTTAGGTTAGAACTAGCTAAGGAAGTTATCTCCCTTTGCTTTCTCTCTCTTTCGCATTGAAACCTAATTGGTATATGACATATTAGCTCTACTCTCTCTCCTTCCTCTTTTCTTTCGATTTCTCTCCTCTCTCTCTCTCTCCCTCTCATGCACGCAGGTGGCCATATACCTTTTCTTTTCTCTCTTTCTCATCCTCTTGCATACAAGCACGAACACATTACTGACTCAAGCTCCTGCCTGCTTTTTTCCTTTCTCTTCTATTGAAATACATGTATGTATGTGTGTGTGTGTGTGTGTGTATTGATTAATGTATAATTTGGCACTTGGCCTCACATTTACTGTGAAAGAGAAGAAAAAAAGTTGTCAGATATTCCGATCTCTTCTTCAAGCATAATCAACAATAGAAAGGAATAAAAAGAAATGGCTACACTAGAAATCAAACTGGGATCTTGTGCTCAGCCAACCAGTCTTATGCAGTGTGGTGTCTTACATTCCTCTCCCTCTATAGATGTGACTTAATAATAATATAGATTCTGCACCAGTTTCTGTAATGGCTTTGTCACTATGGTTTTGTAGTTAAGTTTTCACTTGGTAGCTACGTGACCTTAGTTCCACTGTGCTGCACCTTGGGCACGTATCTTTGCTATAGCCCTCAGCCAACCAATACCTTGTGATTGAATTTGGTTGATGGAAACTGTGTAGAAGCCCTGTGTAGAAACTGTAAAGGCGGTGAGCTGGCAGAAACGTTAGCACACCGGGCGAAATGCTTAGCGGTATTTCGTCTGCCGTTACGTTCTGAGTTCAAATTCTGCCGAGGTCGACTTTGCCTTTCATCCTTTCGGGTCGATAAATTAAGTACCAGTTACGCACTGGGGTCGATGTAATCGACTTAATCCGTTTGTCTGTCCTTGTTTGTCCCCTTTGTATGTGGCCTCTTGTGGGCAGTAAAGAAATAGGAAACTGTGTAGAAGCCCTTTGTGTATGTATGTATGGATGGATGTTTGTTAGTATGTGTGTGTCTTTGTGTTTGTCCCCCATCACAGCTTGACAGCTGGTGTTGGTTTGTTTATATCCTTGTAACATAGTCATTCAGTAAAAGTGACTGATAGAATAAATATCACATTTAGAAAAATAAGTATTAGCATTGATTTGTTTGCTTAAGCACCTCTGAAGCAGTGCCCCAGCATGGCCACCGTGCAATGACTGAAATAAGTAAAAGACAAAAAATAAAAGAACATTCCAGATGTTCAGTCAACTGTGCTGCTACTTCATTGAAATATAGTGTTCAGTGGTAGGGAGGCTCAGATATGGGTCTCAGGGAGTAGCATCCCTGCCTTAGGTAGGGGGGGCTCCGAAAGGGGTCTCAAGGAGTAGTATCCCTGCCTTAGGTAGTGGGGGGCTGAGATAGGGGTCTCAGGGAGTAGTAGCCCTACCTTAGGTAGGGGGGGGCTGAGATAGGGGTCTCAAGGAGTAGTGTCCCTGCCTTATACATTCTGAGTATAAATTCTGCCAAGGTTGACTTTGCCTTGCATCCTTTCAATGTTGGGAAAATAAGTACCAGTTAAACACCGGGGGAGGGGGAGTTAAATGTAATCAACTCCCCCCCCCCCAAAAAAAAATTACTGGCCTTGTGCCAAAATGTGAAACTACTATTTTAAGATATTATTAAGGCGGTGAGCTGGCAAAATTATTGACATTTCATATGTCTAGATATTCTAAGTTCAAATTCTGCCCAAGTCAACTTTGTCTTTCACCCTTTTCATGGTTGCTAAAGCAAGTGCTAGTTGAACATTTGAGATCAGCGTAATTGACTTACTGCCCCCACCCCACAAAAAAAAAAGAAGAAAATTGCTGGCCTTGGCCCAAAATTTGAAATCAGTATTTACGGTATTATGGTGTCATTACTGCAGAACACCTTGCAAAATTAAACAGAAAAACAAATTTGATATTACCATGTTCGTTATCACATTAACCACATTCTATAATTAGCCAACTTTTTATTTTATTTTATTTTATTTATTATTATTATTTTTTATTCTTTTCTAGTTCACCTCTAGCAACTGGCAGTCTTTCAGGTCAATGTTGTACCTTTCTCAGTTGGCAATCTGTCAAACCTTCTTTATTTCCTTCCACCTTTTGACAACCAGCTTTTTGTTAGATTTAATTATCATTAGCTGTGTAGTTTAATTGATTATCTTAACTGTTTCTTTCTCTTTTCTTTTTCTCCTTTTTCTTACTTTGCAGAATAAAAGCCCTCAAAAGTGTTATTGTTTCCTGGCTTAAATTCAGTTTAATTTAAATTCTTTAAATTATATTTTTTGATAATGGAGATATTTTTCTTCATGGCTTATTTCATATTAGGGTAGTGAGTTAACTGACTGAAATGACAGTGTATCATGCCTACTTAGGATTTTGTCTTTGTTCTGAGTTCAAATCAGAATTAACTTTTCGTTCACTCCATGTTGTTTAAATAAATACCTGTAACACCTGGAGTTCAAATTCTTCCTTCCTAATTGAAAATAAATATTAATCATCCTCATCATCATCATCATCATTTTCAAGCTTGCATGGGTCAAACAGAATTTGCTATGGTGGATTTGCCACAACTGGATGCCCTTCCTGTTGCCGATGCTCATCAGTTTCCAAGCAAGGTAATGTTCCTCATGACCAGACATGTTTTCATGGAAGATTGAAAATGAAGGCGACCACTTTCATTATGATGATACTTGTTTACAACGATCATGTGATGTCAAGTCAAGGAGACAGCAATACACACACATGCACACACACACATTGAGCTTCTTTCAGTTTCCATCTACCAAATCTACTCACAAGGCTTTGGCTTGCACAAGATGCCTGTGGTTAAGGAAACCAATTTTAAATTTCCAATATTCTGCTAAAGCATTTCTGGCCATGGAAAAAGATTACCTTGCTTGGAAACAGGAAGTGCATCTGCCCATAGAAGATCTACATCATCATCATCATTATCATCATTTAGCATCTGCTTTCCATGCTGGCATTGGTTGGATCGTTTGGCTGAAAACTGGTAAGCTGGGGAGCTGCACCAGGCTCCAGTCTGGTTTGGCAGAGTTTCTACAGCTGGATGCCCTTCCTAATGCCAACCACTCCAAGAGTGCAGTGGGTATTTTATATATATATGCTACTGGCATGGATGCCAGATATGCAACACTGGCATCTACCGTGACTACGATTTCACTTGGCCTGACGGGTCTTCTCAAGCACAGCATATTGCTAAAGGTCTCAGTCACTTGTCCTTGCCTGTCTAACCCATGCCAGCATAGAAAAGTGAAGATTAAGATGATTATAATATTGAATTTTTATGTTATATATATGTGTGTGTGTATGTATGTATGTGTGTGTATGTATGTGTTTTTGTGTGTGTGTGTGTGTGTGTGTTAAGTATATCATATACACCCAAGTCAAGAAAGCTCTAAAATAAGTTATGAACACTCTCCTTTCTCCACCTCATAAGACAAATTAATATAAGCATCTCTCCATATTCCACACAAGCAGTCAACTTATCTTGAAATAATTATCATTCCACACCTTTCAATTAAAACAGAATTACTGACTTTGGCAAGCCATATGTTACCTTTTTATAGAAAGTAACAATTCCTTGCCTTAAAAAAACAAAAAACTTCAAATTTATATTTTTAAAATTTTATTTCAAGTATGGAAAAAGATGGAAGAACGACATCGGAGTAAAAAACAAAAGTTAAACTGCTCCTCCTTATTCATTTATTATTGTTGTTGTTGCTGCTGCTGCTGCTACATTTATCATTTTACAAGTCAAAACTGCCTAGTTAATCTCGATCAGTTATATGGCAAGGATATAAAGTGCACCACGTTGCTACCAACTCCACACATCACCAAACTAACACCACTGCCTCCAGCTTTGTGGTGCTCTTGATTTTGAAAAACTTCATAGCAGAGCGTTTTGTTTGATCATCTCAGAAGTAGCTGCCAAAACATGGCTTATTGTCATCAAGCACCCAATATATTTGGTGGAGGGAGTAGGGATTGGCTGGGCTGGTGGTGAAAGTAGCAGAAAGGCAAAGGAGTCAAGGTAGTAGTAGTAGTAGTAGTAGTAGTAGTAGTAGTAGTAGTACCTGATCCAAGTTGATGAATTAGGATCAGAATTAAAGAGAAGGTTTAGACATTGCTGCGTGACGTGATGCAGTTGACATTAGCTTGTATAAAGGATTTCATAAATTGGCACAAGGCTACGATTAGGTTGGGCTTGGGGGGTGGAGTGTTATTATAGTCAATTAAAGTCATTGCAGTTCATGACTGATGACTATTTCATGAACCTTGGAAGAGTGAAAAATGAAGAAGGTGACGACCACAGTGGAATTTGAATTGGGAACAGAATAAGGAAGGATGGTCTTTCTTATTAACATGAACTGTTATTTATTTAACCTTTTTGTTACTGTATTTCTGTTGAGATGCTCTATGTTTCTTTCAATTAATTTAAAATGTAACAAAGAATTTAGTAAAATGACTCGGTTATCATTAAGCTAGTGTTAGGAACATAAATTGTGACTAAGGTTTGGTGGAAGATTTTAATTGAAAACTTATGAAAACAGCACATTTGTACTACAGAGTCAGAGGCGGTTTCAGCCAGGTTCATATTGAAACGGTTAATCAGAGGTCCTACCATTTCTGTAATGCCACAGATTGGATATACTTTTTTAATCTTTATGTTTTGTTGGTTGCTTGCAGTGGGATTGAACTCCAAACCTATGTGACCATATCCAGCCCCTCACAACTACCCTAAATTCACGTTCTGAAAATAAACAATTGCATCATTGAAATATTAAAGCTATGAGATAATGCATGATTAATACAAAATAGCATGAATAAATGTCATGCAACTGGCACGTAAAAGCACCGATTACATTCTTAGAGTGGTTGGCATTAGGAAAAGCATCTAGTTGTAGAGTCCATGCCAGATTGGAGTCTGGTGTAGCCCATCAGCTTACCAACCTTAGTCAAATTGTCCAACTCATACTAGCATGGACAACGGACGTTAAATGATGATGATGATGATGATTTAACAGAGTAATCTGAATTCTAAAGAGTTAAATTGACTTTGGAAACCTTCAGTTCAGCAATATCATTGAGCTCTCTGCAGTACCTTCAGTGGTATTAAATAGTAGAAGAACAAGAAAAATTCATTTGCACAATATTATAGAAAGAAGTTGTAAATATGAAAAAAAAAAAAAAAAAAAAATTAACTTGAAGAAATTCAAAAGAGTAGCAATTAAATTCACCATCCAATTACATCATTTTGTTTAATTAGTTTAACAAAATTGATGGTCTTTATCCAATGATGCCAGTCTAGACGCGGTAAAGTGAATAGATCAGTTATAAAAGGCTGGTCAGTTGTATTGTGACCAAATGATGTCTGTGACTAGGTTTAGAGTAAAGTTGCATTATTCTAAGACCAAATTTTGGTAGAACTAGCATGATGAAAGTGACCTTTGTATAGGTGTATTACAGTATGGTTGTGTGGTAAGATGCTTGCTTCCCAACGATATAGTTCTGGGATAAGTCCCCCTGTGTGGCACCTTGGACAAGTGTCTTTTACCATAGCCCCAGACCAAGGCTGAGAAAAACCTTGTGAGTGGATTTGGTAGTCAGAAACTGAAAGAAGCCTCTCTCTCTCTCTCTGAGTGTGTGTATACATACATGCACACACATATGTATATTTATCTATGTGTGTCTGTCTTTGCATCTGTGTTTGTCCCCTACCACCACTTGACAACTGGCATTGGTCTATTTACATTCCCATAACTTAGCAGTTCAGCAAAAGACATTAATAGAATAAGTACAAGGCTTAAAACAAATATAATTACTGGGGTTAATTTGTTCAGCTAAAACCCTTCAAGGTAGTGCTCCAACTTGGGCACAGCCAAATGACTGAAACACAATCAATATAAAAGATAGACCCTTTTTTTTGCCAGCCATTCTTCAGAAATTTTTGTATTTCCGCTAATTGTAATATTTCCCAACATTCTTTTCTACTCTAGGTACAAGGCCCGAAATTTTTTTGTGGTGGGAGAGGGAACTAGTCAATTAGATCGACCCCAGTACACAACTGGTACTTATTTTATCGATCCCAAAATGATGAAAGGCAAAGTCAACCTTGGCGGAATTTGATCTCAGAACATGAAGACAGACGAAATGCCACCAAGCATTTTGCACATCATGCTTCTGCTTCTGCCCTCCTATTTTGACCTGCAAATTTTAAACAAACGATAAATATGAAAACATGACCTCAGCCTTTCGCATATTTTGCAGAGGTGTTTTTGTTTGTGGTCTGGAGAGATCTTGTTGATCCCTTACTTTTTTATGTTTGTATCAGAGGACCCTGATTTTATGATACAAACTTCTTGCTATAAAGGAATCTTAATTAAAACCTTCCATCGAAATTTCTTGTTAATTTATGTTGCAAACACCAGCTTACTGCTACCAAAGTTATTTTACTAAATTCTTCAATATTGTCAACATTAATTGAAACAAAAGTAGTGCATTTCAACAGATATATGGTAACAACAGGTGTTAATGAAGCAGAAATAGAAAAACAACAGGTAGGTGTGTCTTGTAAGCAAAAGACAGAAAAGAAAAAAAAGAGAAAATTAAACAACTTTTGACTAAGAATTGAAACTGGGTTTGTCTCTTTGCTTGATTGGTCAGAGACTTCCCTCTTTACTCTCCAGTGCTTACCTTCTTCAGATAATAGATCAAGGTTAATGCAAATAAATTCTTTGGCTGTCTACTTAGCTCACCTGTCCCCAAAGGCTCAAGTTCTCTACATTAGAAGCATTTAGAATTCTTGTCGAGCTGTCTAGTAAATCTACACTTTGAACATATTGATTTTTCTCTCTTTCTTTCTCTCCTTCACACTCTCTCTCCTGTGCTCTCTCTCTCTCTCTCTCTCTCTCTCTCTCTCTCACGCACACAAATACGCTTTACATGTGAACTGTATGCAAGAGATTTGATACATGGTAGTAAATCACTATAAGTGCTAGTTGTGTGTTTTTTTTTTGTTTTTATCTATTTATTTATTTTCTGGAAGGACATAATCGGTGCCTAAACAATATCTAAGTTTCCATAGTGACCAAAAGAAATTTCTGCAAAATCTTCACTGCTGTTGGGAAAGAGCTTCTTAAGGAGCATAAAATGTAAAACTGCGTGATATTTTATATCCAAACGTGTTAATCTATGTCACCTAAGATCTACAGAATAGATTTCTTTTGCCCAGGAGCAAGGACGAATTGTGTCAGGAGGAAAAGAATAAAGAGGTTTGAAATGAGTTTTGTATATAACCAGTTTCTTATTTTATTGATCTTGGAGGTATAAAAGGCAATGTTTGAACTCAGAATGGTTATACACCAAGCTGTGGATTCTATAAAGCTTTTTATTACAACTCTTCTGACTCTACTATCTTAATTGATTGCACTTGAGATAAATATAAATGTCACCTAAGTCCCAAGAGGGTTTTGAAAAATGTTTAGTTTCATTTTGATGGTGTAAAAAGTATATGGGATAAATCTTCCCCGGGAATTTGCTATCTATGCATCAAAGGTAACATTCTCAGATGATCTAGTACCAATTTCTGATTCTAGGTGAACAGAAGTGATGTAGAATAGCTTGTTTTTCTCAGAAACACAACATAAACATCAGATTTTAGCTTTGCACTCACTGTCACTGACTGAGAAAGTTGTCCAGTCTATTTTGTATCTAAATACTTGAGATAGACAGACAGATATCCCATTTAGTGAGGGTAATTTATCTGCTTAACCCTACAAAGGAACGAGGGTGGGAATCTGAATATCATCTTCAGTGAATCTCTTGGAACCATTTTGAAACTTTTTTTTTTCCTTCTTTTCTTGTACATTTCATCCTTGAAGAATTAGATTCAGAAACATGAAAATTTCAGTAGACCAATGAATATAATTATGTTTCAGACATCTTTTTTTTATTACCTGGTGGACTTCACATAGTTAGAAACTTTGAACGGCAACTGAGTGAATCATCAGCTTTAAACAAATAAATTAAAAAAAAAAAAACATATGTACTGAGTACTCTTCCATTTGTGCATCCATGTGTGTGTATGTGTGTGTAGATAGCTAGGTAGATGAAAGTACATATACACACAAATATAACTACACACACACACACATATATATACACAAATATAAGTAGTACATACATACTCATATATACATACATACTCATATATACATACATATATGTATACACACACATACACACCCATATATTGTTTTAAAACTGCAAACATGCTTCAGTACACTGAATGTTTTTAGTTTTGATGTTGTGTTGGTGCAAAGCTAAGTATAAACAGTTGTCAAACTAGCTTTACTCACATGTAAACTGAACAGAATTTTGTTTATGTAGCAATAGGCTGTGCTCTTTCAACAGAATGGCAAGGATCAAGAGAAATTTGATGATGGTTAACAAGTTAGAAACTGAGGTCATTTTGATATTTATGCTATTATACCAAGAACTTCAATGTAGATCCAAAATGTACATTCCATAGTGAGACAACGTGTTATTCTTTTTATTGGATTCAGGCATTGGCTTGTGGCCATGCTAGAGCACCACTTTTGGGAATTCTATAGCCTGTAGTACTTATTTTAGTGTCCAGTATCAGAAGGATAAAAATGGTACATGCTTCAGTGATTAGAGCATCAGACTCACAATTACGAGGTAGTGATTTCGATTTCTGGTCTAGGCTCTGTTGTGTTCTTGAGCAAGACACTTTATTTCATGTTACACTAGTGCGAAGATGTTATCAGCCTTTCCCTTTCCCTTGGATAACATCGGTAGCACGGAGAGGGGGGGGATGTATGCCTGGGCAACTGCTGGCCTTCCATAAAAAACCTTGCCCCTGGACTTGTACCTTGGAAGGAACTTTCTAGGTGCAATCTTATGGTCATTCATGACCGAATGGTATCTTTATCAGAAGGATGAAAAGCAAAATGGCCTCAGAGTGGAATTTGAATTCAGAAATTAGAACCATAACAAAATGACTCAAGATACTTTGTTCAACATTCTGTCAATTCTGCCATCCATCTAGTTTCAATGTTTTAAATTCTTAGATAGTTAACATGCTGTATGATGTATTAATAAAAAGAAATATGGATGGTGAATGGTGCCTTCAGTAAAAGAATTTCAGGCAGGAAAGGTACTCAGAAATAGCAAACATCTGAGAAGGTTTTTAGACAAATAATGCAGATCTGATGGGCCGAGAAAGCTTATTTACATTGGACTTGTAACTGGTCAATAGAATTTAAACCATTTTTTAACCAGAGTATTGAGTTTAATGATATCTTTGACCTCTAGGAAGAATTCTGTAATGAATCAATAATGGAACCACTTCATGGTTGTTTGAACCACTTAGAACAGCAAGCAAATTTCCTCAAATTACATCCTACTGCATTAAAACAAGAGGCAGATAATGACCAATGTAATCTTAGATATTCCTGCAAAAAAAAAAAAAAAAGCAAAGAAAACCATGTAATTCTTAAGCCTGCAATGGTTTTGATCATAGGTTATATGAAATAAGCTGTTCTGGAACTTTTGCTGACTGCCAAATTTTTGAATCCATGAAACTATATCCAGCTCTTTCTAATTGACTCAATTGAGAATCGTTATTCAGAATAATAGGCTACATGACACTATATCAGGAAATTTTTCTAAGTCTCCCAAATGCTTTGGTAAAAATTGTTATTAACAAGCAGTGTCGTGGCATTAGGTTGAAGAAAGTTTAAATCTTCCCTAAAACAAGAGTCAGTCTATTGCAGATGGCAATTCTCAAAAGATTTTGTACCTTTACCCTACAGCTAATTAAACTGAGATATGTAGAGAATTAACTGGCTTGCCCTAAGGGCATTCTGTGTATATGACTTGTGACTTAGGACTTAGGGAGATGAATGAAGGTTGGTACCAAAAATGTGAGGCAGTAAGACAATAAAATTCAAAACATTTTCACAATTTATTCAAAATCTAATAACAGCTAGAAAAAAGAATTATATTCTGTAGAAACTGACTTGATATATCATTCTCTGTTCTGTCACTCTTCAAATACTTTTGAAATTTCTTTGGTAATTTCTGAAATCCATTGGCAGATTCAACCACATGTCTGTGAATGGTATAATGCAATTACAGTTCTTATCTTACATTTTCTTACCTTAGAATGTATGATACAGAAATTCTTCATACAACAAGAAATACAAACAATAGTATTTTTATCCTTACTTGTGTCAATACTAATCTGTTTAGAAATATTTCTGGTAATGATCCAATGCATTCAGATCTTTTATCCTCTTTCATTTGTTTTAATCATTGGACTGTGGCCATGCTGGGGCACTAACTTGAAGGGTTTTAGTTGAACAAATCAACCCCCAGGGCTTTTTGTTTCTTTTTAAGCCTAGTACTTATTTTGTCCTGTTATGCCAAAGACACACACATATGTGCACACATGCGATATATGCACACAATGGGCTTCTTTCGGTTTCTGTCCACCAAATCCAATCAGAAAACTTTGACCAGCCTGACACTATTGTAGAAGACATTTGCCCAAGGTACTGTGCAGTGGGACTGAACCCAAGATCCACATGATTTGGGAAACGAGCTTCTCAACCACATGACCTGGAATATTTTTCTATCGTTTACTTCCTAATTCCATCATCTGTGTAACTAAGAAATTTGCTTGCAACTACATAAATTTTGTGTTCAGTCTCATGGTTCAGCACCTTGTGTTAGGGTTTTCTTTTTATAGCACAGGCTGACCAAAGCCTTATGAGTGAATTTGGTTGATGGAAACTGAAAAGCTGTCTCTGTATGTATGTGTGTGTGTGTGTGTGTCTCTCTCTCTCTCTCTTTCTCTCTCTCTCTCTCTCTCTCTCTCTCTCTCTCTCTCTTCTCTCCTCGCTTTAACATTGTGTACAAATCATAAGACGAACTTCACCACCACACAAGTACTGACAGTTATTTGCAATCTTCCATGAAAACCTCCCCAGACAAAGGGAAAATATCATTTTGCTTAGGAATAAGTGGAGGGTTGATGACAGGAAGAGCATCCAGACACAGAAATATATCCTGTTTCAACAAATTTCATCAGATCTATGTAAGCATGGAAAAGTAGATGTTGCGATAATGATGACAATGTGCTTAACCATTGTCTTAGCATTATTTGCACACTGCAGAGATGGTGTCATTGTTTTCATCTGTCCATGGTGATGTGTGTGTGTGTGTGTGTATATATATATATATATATATATATATATATATATATATATATATATATATATATAGAGAGAGAGAGAGAGAGAGAGAGAGAGAGAGAGAGAAAATTCACACACATGTATATGTATCTCTACATGTATGTATATATACATACACACACACTCACGCATGCATATTTTATTGTACATCTTTCAATTTTAGAGAAGAATTAAAACGTATTTTTGTATATAGAACACGCAGCTATCTTTATGTGTTAGCATCATCAGGAGGAGGTAAATCCATTTGCTTTGATACTATTTCAGCTAAAAATAGTAGAATTTTAAAATTAAGTATAAAGTAAAATGATATTTAAAAAGTTATAATGTAAATTTGTTGAAAATTTTTATGAACTTAAGAATTTCAAATTGGGACTCTCCCCATGATTATTTCATAAAAATGTCTAAATTGAAGACTTTAACAAGGTTAAGATGAATTGATCATTATTTCGTATCTATATTGGAAAAAACATTTCGGCGAATCTGTGTATGGCAACAATGATTGTCTTCCTTATTTCTGTTTCTTTATTTCTCTTCATCTCTGTTGCCAAGTAGAAGCTTCAAAATTATAAGAAAAAGCTTGTATTTATTTTTTAGTTTAGTTAGTTGTTGTTGTTGATGTTGTTGCTTAATAAGTGCCTACATACAACTGTTTAAAATCCATTTTAGCATCAGATTTTGTTTGAGAGAAGGGAGAAAAAAAAAATTTAAAAAAAAAAAAGAGCTCATTAGAAAATATAAAACTGACTTCAAGATTCATTCTTCAAGCTTGTAATCCACAAACTAGAATCTCTGTTTCTATGCATCGAATAAGATGGAATAAAATAAAATAATATAAATACTTACTTACTTCCTAATAGCTCTGTTTGTTTCCTTTCACTGAATACTGACTATCATAACTAAGCAAATCATTTATAATTTACACATTCCATTTAGATTTTATGTTGCTCTTCATACAGCAATTGAAAATTTGGTAAACGTGTCAGTTTATGAGAAGGAATGTGCATTTTAGCATATATACGTGTGCATGCATGTGTGTATGAGTGTATAGTATATGTGTATGTATGTATACATACATACACATATGTATGTATATTAGTGTGTATGTACTTATGTGTAAGTATATATATTGTGTGTGTATGTATGTATATTGTGTGTGTATGTATATTGTGTGTATGTATGTGTGTGTGTGTGTGTGTATATATATATATATATATATATATATATATATATAAAATGTGTGTATTTATACATATATAGTGTCTGTATATGTATATATATGGATGTATGTATGTAACTCAAAGGTTTAGGTTAGTATTATGGTTACTATAGTGATAGTGTGTATGTTTATGTGTATTAAGGCCACGAGTCAGGGAGAAGTAGGGAAACCACTGATAAAAAGAAAAAAGGCTGTTTGGTAAATGTATAGAAAAGAAGTATTGTGTTTGTATCTAAATTTAAGTGGCTACTTGGACATGTCATTTCATGGACTGTGCATTTTGAAGTAGTTAGCCATATCATATGTCTAAATGATTTTTTAAAACTTTAAGCTGTTTCTTTATCATCTTATCCATTACTTTCCTACCAATTGATAATGGATTTGCTAATCTCATGTTGTTGTTGTTTTGTTTTGTTTTTGTTTTTTTTGTTTTTGTTTTTTTTTTGTTTTTACATCGTCTATGAAACCCTATAAATTACATTGCATTAAGTCCAAGGTAGCCCTACAAATCCAGTTTCATGATAGCGTTTATTACAGCGATCTTCCAGTGGCATCTGAATTGCAAGGAAAAAGAAGAGGAGTTATCTTCAGTTCTTTGAGAAATCTCTTTTTTCATTCTATAAGTAATCTAATGAGAGAGAGAGAGAGAGAGAGAAAGAATGTTTGTGAAAGAAACCTTGAGTAATTTAGAAGGTGTGAATTTTAAAAATATGATGTATGATAGCTGTGTGATTAAAGTGCTAGGATTACTCATCCTGATTTCAAACTTAAGCACAGCTCATGAGAAAGTCACATGACCCAATTTGTCTCTTTCTCCATATTTGGCAACTCGATACTAATTCTATTTCAAAATGAACTAATATTGATATTGTAACTTTAAAAAAAATATCCCTAGAAAATGACACCCCCCCCCCCCAGTTTGATCTCAAAAACTGGTAAGATTTGCCTAGCAAAATCAAATTTTGAATTAGTTTAATATGTTTGTAAACACCCACAGATCCACCTGTAGAATTCTTAACTTCAGTTTCTTTTCATTTTACCATTTTGTATGGTTCTCATTCTTGCATGCACTTACATTTGGTAATACTTTACCTGAAATTCCAAAATCAAATTTTTTTTTTTTTTTTTTTTCTGAGTGAAAGAGAAGCACTAGAAAGGAAATATTTCTGCAAATGCTTGGAGAGGTTTTAAAAAGTGATTGGTAGTTGTAGGTGAGCATAAAATAAAAATGATTTATATCTGTTTTATGTGGCTGACAAGCTGAAGTGAATGGATTATAGACTGCTTTGGTTTGGTGAAAAGTGAGACATTGCCAAAGTGAAACTGCTGCATGTTGTGCAAAAGTAGGCCACCACCATGTTTATATAAACTGCCTTAACTGTACAAGAAGTAATCATCATCATCATCGTCATTCTTTCTCCATGCTGGCATGGGTGGGACAGTTCAGCAGAACCCCACAGAACTGTGCCAAGCTCTAATGTCTGCTTTGATATGGTCTCTACATCAGGATACCTTTCCTAACATCAACCACTTTACAGAATGGACTGGGTACTTTTTTTCATGGCACCAGCACTGGTGAAGTCACCAAGTGCTCAAGACATGACCCCTCCCCCTCATCTAAGTGAAGTATAATATTAAGAATATGTGAGAGTATGGTAGAGGGACAGGAGCAAGTGTTTTGCAGGAAAGGTGAATACATTGCTTCCCCATGGAAATGAGTAATGTCTTTAGAATTGGATCTCATGCCAAGTTGTCCCATTTCATCTGCAAATATACAATTATTTCAGAATAAATAAAAAAAACTCTTAAATCAAACTTTTCCAGTCCCAAGAGTTCTGGATAAAGGATTATCCATTATACAGTAATTTAAATTAAGTAGATGACAGACACATGTCACTCTAGGTAAGATGTCCGGCTATTGCAAGTGATGTTTCCTACACTGTAAGAACAGTGTCTATTTTTCAATTAAGATATCTGAGACAAGGTAGAATAAATATTTTGGATGGCAGATGGCAGCATGCTGGCAAATTTATCAGTATACTGAACGAAATGTTTAGTGGCATTTCATTTGTCTTCATATTTGGAGTTCAAATTCTGCCAAGGTTAACTTGGCCTTTTATCCTTTTGAGGTTGATGAAACAACTAACTGTTGAACATTGGAGTTGATGTAACCAACTTAGCCCCTCCCACCAAAAATTGCTGGCCTTGTGCCAAAATTTGAAATCAATATATTGTAGAGCAATGCAGTGAAACTGTTTCTTCATTGGGTGTAGACTCTTCATTGATGAAATGTATATGGATGTTTATCCTATGGCAGTTTATTTTGTGTAACATAATTTTATTTTCGTTTTACTATTTAAGAGACAGGGGAGTTATGAATGTTCATGCATTTCCAAGATACATTATCACCACAAATGAAGTGAAACAAATTAATGCTGGTGACTATCTTCATCTGCCTGAGTTCACTTCAACTATGCATGCTCCAGTATTCAGTACTGTATAACTTTGGTACCAAAGAAAGAAATATAATAAATCTATTGAATTTTAC